>NC_138769.1:324580261-324780261 GCF_965119305.1 Pelophylax lessonae
AAAGGTACAAGAGCTTCTTTGGGGCGCCATGCGTTGTTTGCGTGATGTTACCTCGATTCGGCAGGTGGAAATCGAAGCAACATCGCACAGCGTTTGGGGTGCTATTGCAAATCACGGGCAACGCACAGGCGTCCCGCAATTTGCAATGATTTCTGGATCACGGGCAGAATCGCAGTGATTCTGCCCATGATCGCTACGCTCACATGTGAACGTAGCCTAAAGTTCACCGGTCACCAGAGACTGCCATCAGTACCGCCGTGCACCATCGCCCATCACCTGTCACCCATCAGTGACCATCGCCCGTCACCTGTCACCCCATCAATCACCATCACCTGTCACCCCATCAGTCATCGTCATCTGTCACCCTATCAATCATCGTCACTTGTCACCCCATCAGTGATTGTCACTTGTCACCCCATCAATCATCATCACATGTCACCCCGTCAGTGATTGTCATCTGTCACCCCATCAATCATCGTCACTTGTCACCTCATCAATCATCATCACCTGACACCTCATCAATCATTGTCACCTGTCACCCCATCAGTCATCGTCACCTGTCACCCCATCAGTCATCGTCACCTGTCACCCCATCAGTCATTGTCACCTGTCACCCCATCAGTCATCGTCACCTGTCATCCCATCAGTCATCGTCACCTGTTTGCCATATACATGCAATCACTTACTGACCGCCTAACGACTATATGCGTAGGCCATTAAAAGCTAAATACTGGGGTTATGGCAGCAGATAGCCCCCATAACCCCGGTATTTTTTGAAACGGCGGGCGGTCGGCTTTCAGATAAGGGTGGTCCCAGTGGCGGATTCACCGCGGAATTACCCTTACGGTGCAGGGGAAGAGGTGCCCCCTCCCGCCGCATCCCAGACGTTTTCCCAGCTTACCGGACCCGCCGGCAGCGGGGAAAACTATCCGGTCCAGGATCCTCAGAGACAGGAAGTCGAGTGAGGGCAAGATGGCCCTCACTCGACTCTATGGTCTTGGAGGACCAGAGCTACGTCAAAAGACGTTGCCTAGCAACCGGTTTAAAGGGCCACTTTTTTTTTTTCTTTTTTTTTTTTCCTCTTTCAACAATTTTTTTTTTTTTTCTTTTTTAGTGTAGTTGTGAGGTGTGAGGTCTTTTTGACCCCAGATCTCACAATAAAGAGGACCTGTCATGCCTATTTCTATTACAAGGGATGTTTACATTCCTTGCAATAGGAATAAAAATGATCAAAACATTTTTTTTTTAAAACTGTGTAAAAATAAAAAAATAATAAATAAAATAAATAGGAAAAAAAAAAATTAAAGCGCCCTGTCCCCGTTAGCTCGCGCGCAGATGAAAACGCATACGCAAGTCCCGCCCACATATGTAAACGGTGTTCAAACCATACATGTGAGGTATCGCCGCTATCGTTAGAGGGAGAGCAATAATTTGAGCCCTAGACCTCCTCTGTAACTCTAAGCTAGTAACCTGCAGAAATTTTTAAAATGTTGCCTATGGGGATTTTTAAGTACCAAGGTTTGGCGCCATTCTGTGAGCATGCGCAATTTTGAAGCATGACATGTTGGGTATCTAATTACTCGGCGTAACATTATCTTTCACATTATGGAAAAAAATTGGGCTAAATTTACTGTTTTCTTATTTTTTAGTTAAAAAAAGTGAATTTTTTTCAAAAAAATCGCATTTGGAAGACTGCTGCGCAAATATGGTGTGATAAAAAATATTGCAACGATCTCTATTTTATTCTCTAGGGTCTCTGCTAAAAAAAAATATATAATGTTTGGGGGTTCCAAGTAGTTTTCTAGCAAAAAAAATTTTTTTAGCTTGTAAACACCAAGTGTCAAAAATAGGCCCAGTCTTAAAGTGGATAAATGGACAACTTTGTGTAAAGCGCTACTTGGATGTTAGGCCTATGTATGCGGCCAGGCTGTGAAAAAGTGTTACACATGTGGTATCGCCATACTCAGGAGGAATAGCAGAATGTATTTTGGGGTGCAATTTTTGCTATGTACATGCTATGTGTTAGAAATATTGCATAAATGGACAGCTTTGTGTAAAAAAAAATGTGTTTTCATTTTCTTTCCACATTTTCCAAAAACTTGTGGAAAAAAATGACATATTCAAAAGACTCATTATGCCTCAAAAATTATACGTTGGGCTGTTTGCTTTCCAAAATGGGGTCATTTTATGGGGGTTTCCATTGTCCTGGTGCTCCAGGGCCTTCAAAAGTACGATAGGTTGTCAGGAAATTATATGTGTAATTTGTGCTCCTAGAATGCCGGACGGTGCTACTTGGATATTAGGCCTCTGTATGTGGCCAGGCTGTGAAAAAGTCTCACACATGTGGTATCGCCATATTAAGGAGGAGTAGTAGAATGTGTTTTGGGGTGTAGTTGCAAGTATACATATGCTGTGTGAGAGAAATAACCTGTTAATACGTCAATTTGTAAAAAAAAAAAAAAAAATCTTCATTTTGCAAAGAGTTGTGGGAAAAAATGACAACTTCAAAAAACTCACCATGCCCCTTATTAAATACCTTGGAATGTCTACTTTCCAAAAAGGGGTCATTTGGGGGGTATTTGTACTTTCCTGACTTTTTAGTGTCTCAAGAAATGAGATAGGCCTTCAGTACATCAGGTGTGGTCAAGTGTGATCAATTTTCAATGAATAGCACCATAACGTGTGGACTCTATAACTTTCACAAAGACCAAATAATATACACTTATTTGGGTTATTTTTACCAAAGATAAGTAGCAGTATAAATTTTGGCCAAAAATTGTGAAGAAAAATTACTCATTTGCTAAATTTTATGACAGAAACAAAGAAAAATGTGTTTTTTCACAATATTTTCAGTCTTTTTTTATTTATAGCACAAAAAATAAAAAACCCAGTAGTGATTAAATACCATCAAAAGAAAGCTCTATTTGTGTGAAAAAAAAGGACACAAATTTTTTATGGGTACAGTGTTGCATGACTGAGTAATTGTCATTCAAAGTGTGAGAGCGCTGAAAGCTGAAAATCAGTCTGGGCAGGAAGGGGGTGAAAGTGCACTGTAGGCAAGTGGTTAAATTAAAATGAAAAAGTCAATATTTTATTTGTATAAATATGTTTAAACTGGTTAGCCAACTTAATGCCATTCGTAAGAGGTAACGACTACTTTTACATTTTAACTTGTCTCATACCCATTATGACTATATTTAGTCCTAGAGAAATATATGTGTGTATTTCCAATGCATTTTAAATATAGAATCTTATCATGCAGGACACCAAGCACCATGTATTATTAACACAGAACTTTGCAAGTTCCTTACTGAAATACACATGTGTAGCAATTAATGCTTTGTATAAATCCATCCTATATAAATAGTATACCTTGCTTTTCCATGAGGATATACAGGGTACATGTTAGAAGAACCATACTGCAGCTATGATTACATGATTTTTGTTTAACTTTGCTGCCCCCTTGTGGTGTGTTAAAACAAACATTTTCAATTTAGGCCTCATGTCCTCTACATTTTTTAGTGTGGTGCTTTGCAGTCTGGCTAAGACATATTAGTTTCAGACTTCCAGAAAGATTCACCAATCTCTTTCTTTCAAGGAGCAGGGTCTAAGGAGACACCTGGTCTTTACCAGGGCACCCTGCAAGGGGTGATGGGTTTTGCTGCTGATGACTCCAGGCAGTACATGTGTAATTAGTTTTGTTACCAATTTAAATTCGGCCAAAATTCTCGTTATTCTGAAAGGGGTATTGAATAGTAATGAATTTCAAAGAATCCGAAAAATATTATACCAAATCAAATTTAATTTGCTTCATTCAGATCCAATATAACGTAACAAAGAATTGATCTGAATTTATTTGGATCCATTTCACTTTTATGTTGCATTAACCAGTTCTGGACTGGAAGGATTTGCCCCTTAATGACCAGGACATTTTTTGCGATTCGGCACTGCGTTACTTTAATGGACAATTGCGCGGTTGTGCGACGTTGTACCTAAATAAAATTGATGTCCTTTTTTCCCACAAATAGAGCTTTGTTTTGGTGGTATTTGATCACCTGTGCGATTTTTATTTTTTACGCTGTAAACAAAAAAACAGTGACAATTCTGAAAAACAAAAAACAATATTTTTCAAATTCTGCTATATAACATTCCCAAAAAAAATTAAAATCAAAAATGTTCATCCTTTTAGGCCAATTTGTCTTCTTCTACATATTTTTGGCAAAAAAAAATCGCAATAAGTGTATTTTGATTGGTTTGCGCAAAAGCTATCACGTCTACAAACTAGGGGAAAGATATTTATGTCATTTTTTGCACTGTTACTGTAATAATGACACTGGCAGGGAAGGGGTTAACCTAGGGGTGAGCAAAGAGTTAATTGTGAGCCTAGAGGAGTGTTTTCTAACTGTATGGGGGATGGGCTTGTGAAATGATCATAGAGACCTGTGATCCTATATAGAAGGATCACAGGCATTCTGTAATCATTTCAGAGAGTCCTTCTCTCTCAGCGGGGAGCGATCGCGGGTGCCCGACCACCGGTCCCGTGGATCGGCGTCCCCGCTGCCTAGTGGGGGTGGGAGTGCCCCCCACCACCACTCCCACGACCAACGTACCCCTAAATAGTTTTGCACAGTCGATAAAAACTGCGGCAGGCGGTCAGCAAGTGGTTAAAGTGGTATTAAAGCTTAATTTTTTCTTCTCTTTTATAAATTAAACATGTTATACTTACCTGCTCTGTGCAGTGGTTTTGCACAGAGCAGCTCCGATACTCTTCTTTTTTGGTCCCCCACCACCACCCCTAGCTCCTCCCCCTCATGTCCCCAGAGAAAGCTGCTTGCCCTAGGGGCACTGCTTCGTGTTCGCTCTTGAGCCGTTGCTCTATGCGTCCATAAGACACACAGAGACTTGGCTCGGTCCCTCTCTCTCCTCTTTGGCTCACTGGCTGTGATTGACAGCAGTGAGAGCCAATAGGCTTCTGCTGCTGTCTCAGTCGAAGAGGAGGGAGAGTCAAGGCTATTGTGAACATTGCTGGATCGGACAGAGCTCAGGTAAGGATTGAATGCATAAAGGTAAAAAACCTTTGGCCTTTAGAACCACTTTAACATTTTTATTATTATAAAAAATGCATTAAATATGAAATGGAAACATATTATAATAAATACAGTAAGGTATAAAAGTGAAAAAAGATTATAATATTCCTTCTTATTATTTTTGGGTTGGATGGAGATGGATCCGCCAGAATTTCTGAATCATAACCTAACGAATTAATCTAAAATTGGATGGAAGATGGATCCACCTCCATCCAACCCAGAGTGCATGTAATCTTCCAAAATATCAAACTACCATGTTAAAATTAATATAGCCAATCTTCCGAAACACAAATCGATTTGGAACAACGATTATATACAAAACGAACCAGATTTATACAAAATGAATCCGAAAAATACAAAACAAATTCTGAAAACAAATCATTCTAACATAATGAATATGACAAAATGAAATGATTAACTTTCTGAATAAATCCGAAAACTAATTTTTCTGTCATGCACACTCCTAACAGATATACAGGGAAGAGCATCTTGCAGCACAGGCGTGCTGGGCTCAAAAGGAAAGTGTAGAGTAAAGCCCCGTACACACGTACCGATCGTCGGCATACAAATGTTCGTCTTTTCTCCCCGGGATGTCGGTGTCTGTTGAAAAGTGCAAAGACAGCACAAGGACAGCACAAGAATTTTGTCTGCAGACTTCAGCTGACTGCAGAAGTGATGTCATGTAATGGTTAACTTTCCCTGTGTTTTTAATTTTCTGAGCATGCCCAGTTTTGCAAATCTGCGGTCTGTCGGCCGAATTCTGTACTGACAGGCAAACAATCGTCCGTTCTGGTGTCCGCAGACAAAAATTTTCATGTTTGCAAGAAAGACTTTTGTCCGCGGATTGTGCGCAGACATCTGTCGGAGGCACCATACTAACACGCGTACAATCGGCAGATCTTTCGTCCGCCGACGTTTGTATGCCGACGATCGGTACGTGTGTACGGGCCTTTAAGGAGACAGACAAGTGCAAGGAGACTGGATGCAGGCTGGAGTGCTCAGACAATCCCACAGGTGCTGGTATCAAGTTTTTGGCAGGATCACACAGGTATTCACACAAGTTATGGGATGCAGGTTGCTGGCTGGAACACATAGAGTCACATAGGTGAAGGAAGATTGAATGCTTGTTGGATGCACAAAACGTGCCAGTTGTAGTTATGCCGGTTATAGGGTGGTGTGCACAGAGAATCACACAGGGGCTGGGATGAAAGTTGCTGGCTGGAAGACATAGGGAATAACACCGGTACTGACTGCACTTTGCAGGCTGGCATATGCAGGGAGTCACAGTGTGAAGGAAAGTGATGAACACTCATGAATTATGCAAAATGTCTATTTTTCTATGTGTATTTTTCTGTACATGTCCATATCTTTTTTCTGTCTTCCTTACTCAAAATGGCCGTTACTAGATACCCCCACCACCGAGAATGGAATGTGAGAAAAAGATGGAGCCTTCAAGAGAAGATAACATTCATAAACTCGAAGGGGACTACCTTATAATGGACATGACTAATCAGAAAGCTGCAAATAATCAGTATTATGCTAATATTATGCTTATGACGTACTAACATATGACACCGCCTACTAACTATATAATAGGCTGTACATTAGGAATACACAGGAAGTATCATTTACCTGAACAATGTGTGTCAGTGTGTGATATCCTCGTGGATGCACTCTAATTACCTATTAAATTAGACCCAGTTGCAGAAATCTATTTTGAACCTGATTGAGGTTTGCGAACTATTACAACAGTAGATCACTGGAGTCAAGAACACTGGGACGCACAGGGGTCACAGGGGACTGCTGGAAACCAGGGTTGCCAACCATCAGTAGATTTACTAAAAAATAAGTAAAATCAGTGACTTTTACAACTGTCAGTAAATATCAGGAGCTGATAATCTGTCATGCTGTGTAAACCAGGCAAATTGCTTGTTATGTACATATTGTCAGTATTTCCATATCGTGTTTATACTATTTAAATATTGACTGTCGTCGTTTTTAATAAGATTTCAGTAATTTTTCAGGTCGCAAGTAAAAAATGTACGTCAGTAAATTTCCCATGTTTTGTCAGTAAAAAATGCCGCTGGAGGTTGGCAACCCTACTCGAAACATATTCAGGAAGTCAGTAGAAGACAGAGGAGGCTCAGCAGCCAGTTCATTGATGTGTTGCTCGAACTCCCACCTGTCTGGGATTCACCTGGACAATCCTGGTTTTGAATCATGTGTCCAGGTCTCGGGTAGACTGAATCCCGGACACAGTATTCAGACTGGGCTGTGGCACCCCAAGTCTGCTGCCGTCCGGGAGCTGCAGGAAGCTGTCTGGGGTCAGGTTCAGCATCACTCGGGGGCAGGGGGATGATGTCAGCAAGTACTATTTAGCCACACACACTGTGTGTGCGCATCGTATTACTACTCTCCTTGGGGTGTCCCAGGCCGCTAAAGTGTTCGTTTTTGGCTTGAAGAAAAGGTGGCAACCCTAGATTGGCTGCATGCCAATGGTCTCAGACAGAGAAGACATTTCCCTGGTAAATGGCACAGGTGAGTGTGACAGAAAGCCTATGGACTTCCTGTGTTCTGAACCACTGATTGACCCAGTGAGTCACATGCTCCTCCATACTCAGATATGCTGAGTTTTCAATACTAGGGAGCAACAAGGTACAGGGAGGTATATACTGAACAAGTGGTGGGGATAAAAGTACACCTTTTGCTTTGCCCTTAATGGGACAGCCTTTCTCAACCTTTTCAACACGGAGAAACCCTTGAAATAAATTTCTGGTCTTGGGGAACCCCTGCTAAAAATCTACAACTCATGACACATTAGTGTGACAGTTAGTGGGGAGAATGCGCCTTACTCTTGTCATCATTGGGAAGAATAACCCTCTTACAGATAGCTATAGATAGCTAAAAGGAACAATGGTGTCATTGGGAACATATCGGAGAGGCAGAAATTGCCCATTGCTCAAGGAACCCCTAGCAACCTCAGGAGGAATCCTGGTTGAGAAACCCTGGTTTAAGATGTTTCATGGTCAGGTTAACCTGACCTTCACATAACATTTAGAAGTTCAGCCCAAAAACATAATCTTCTTTATTATAGCTCATTTAGTTTACATCAGGAACATATTAAAAGATCACTGGAGTACCATGATGTTTTTGGAACACTTTATTAGAAGACAGGAAGCACAATTAGGTTATAAAACCTATTGACGCCAGCTAGAATCACATAAACAGACCAGATACAGTGTCCTTTAAAATATTCACCCCCTTGAGATATTTAATCTTTTTTTCATGTAACATTAAATCACAGTGGATTTGAGGTTTTTTTTTTTTTCTTCTTTTACACTGATTAACAGAAACAGACTCTTCTATATTAAAGCAAAAACAGATCTTTTAAAAGTTATTTTAATTACAATGAAAAAAAAAAACAATTGTATAGGTATACACCCCTTTCAATTTAGTGTTTTTCATTGATGCATTGTTAGCATCAATTATAGCCTTGAGACTGTGTGGATATGTCTCTATCACCTTTGCACATCTGGACACCACAATTATTCCTTATCCCGCTTTGCAAAATTGCTCCAGCTCTGTCAGGGTCCACAGGGATAGCAAGTAATCACCCATTTTCAATTGCAGGCACAAGTTCCCTATTAGATTTAGATCTGGATCAGCCATTCCAGAACGTTAACATTGTTGTTTTTAAGCCATTCTTGTGAAGCACACAGACCATGGCTGTTATATTTATAGTCTTTCCAGTTTCCAACCTTAGCCACTGAGGTCTGATACTCCTTTAGTGTGGTCATAGGTCTTTTGGTGGTCTCCATTATCAGCCTGTTGCTAGAAAAAAAAAAAGATTGAATAAGTATACACCCCTTTCAACTTAGCGTTCCATAAATGCATTGTTGGCATCAATTATAGCCATATTTCTGTGTGTGGTCTCTCTCAGTTTTGCAAATATGGACATCACTCAAGTGGAGACTAGTTAGATATCCGGGCTGTAATTCACATTGAGTGGCATGGTAGCTGGGTTCTTCTAGCATGTATGTGAGGAGGTTCTCAGCGGATCTGTGCAAAGTCTTACCATCGTTATCATTGTGAGTAGGTTTTAAATTTTATTCAGGTGTGTTAATTACAGAATTACACTATTGGGTTACTTTCTTTTATTAGAAACTATCCAAATGAGAACTTTTGGTAACACGAATATCTCCTAAATATGCACCGTTTTAGGTATGTGTATACTAGCACATTATACCATTACCTTGCAGGAGGGAAAAACGTTTTTACTAAAGTTTACTACTGCTTTAGGAGAATAGAGAGCAACTTGTTTAGACCAGTTTTTCATCTGGAGGAATTGAATGCCTTTAAGGCCGATCTAGAAATAGAAGGGCATGTTAATCTAGTGAGTTGCAGTCTTATTGGTGTTGGTCACTGGAGCACGGAGTGAACAGGTTTATTGTGTGAGCATCACATAAGAAGACACTACAACTGAAACAGAGGTTTATTTAGTGAACTTTATTAAATGTCATATCACATTTGCACAATCTTTTTTTTTTTTTTAGCACATAAGCACTTTATAGCATTGGCTTTACTGGTAATTTTTTATTTTACTTGTTTTTTTTTTTTCTTTTACTGAATTCATTGATTTATTTGTTTTTTATTTTTGCACATTGTATTTTTTTTATGAAACTGCACGTTTTATATATATATATATTAGGGATAGACCAATATGGTTTTTCCAGGGCCGATACCGATACCAATATTTTGGTCACAACGTATCGGTATCGGTATCGGTATCTGCACATTCAATCACACATCCAATGCAGAGTGACCAGTGCCCCCATCAATGCAGAGTGACCAGTGCCCCCATCCAATGCAGAGTGACCAGTGCCCCCATCCAATGCAGAGTGACAAGTGCCCCCATCCAATGCAGAGTGACAAGTGCCCCCATCCAATGCAGAGTGACCAGTGCCCCCATCCAATGCAGAATGACCAGTGCCCCAACAATGCAGAGTGACCAGTGCCCCATCAATGCAGAGTGACCAGTGCCCCCATCCATTGCAGAGTGACCAGTGCCCCCATCCAATGCAGAGTGACCAGTGCCCCCATCCAATGCAGAGTGACAAGTGCCCCCATCCAATGCAGAGTGACCAGTGCCCCCATCCAATGCAGAATGACCAGTGCCCCCAATAATGCAGAATGACCAGTGCCCCCAACAATGCAGAGTGACCAGTGCCCCCATCCATTGCAGAGTGACCAGTGCCCCCATCCAATGCAGAGTGACTAGTGCCCCCCATCCAATGGAGAGTGGCCAGTGCTCCCATCAAATGGAGAGTGACCAGTGCCCCCATCAAATGGAGAGTGACCAGTGCCCCCAACAATGCAGAGTGACCAGTGCCCCATCCAATGCAGAGTGACCAGCGCCCCCATCAATGCAGAGTGACCAGCGCCCCCAACAATGCAGAGTGACCAGTGCCCCCATCCAATGCAGAGTGACCAGTGCCCCCATCCAATGCAGAGTGACCAGTGCCCCATCCAATGCAGAGTGACCAGTGCCCCCAACAATGCAGAGTGACCAGTGCCCCCAACAATGCAGAGTGACCAGTGCCCCCATCAATGCAGAGTGACCAGTGCCCCCATCAATGCAGAGTGACCAGTGCCCCCATCAATGCAGAGTGACCAGTGCCCCCAACAATGCAAAGTGACCAGTGCCCCCATCCAATGCAGAGTTACCAGTGCATGGGGATTAGAGCGCCGCCTGATAACACAGAGCAGGGTTCTTCTACTTACATGGCGCGGGCGCTGTCAATTGAAGTCCCGCCTCCTGGACCGGCTCCTATAATAGACGTCACCAGTGTGCTTTCTATCAAGGGTAGGAGGCGGTCCAGGAGGCGGGACTTTGTATGACTGCGCCCACGCCGGGTAAGCAGAAGAACACTGCTTTTTGTGTTATCAGGCGGTGCTCTAATCCCCATCCCCCCCCCCCCTTCCTCTTCGGAGGCAGAAATATTGGTCATATCGGCCAAGTCTGTGGCCGATACCGATACTTGGGAAAAAGTGAATATCGGCCAAACCGATAATCGGTCGATCCCATATACAGTGCATCTGGAAAGTATTTACAGCGCTTCACTTTTTTTCTACATTTTGTTATGGTACAGCCTTATTCCAAAATTGATTAAATTATATTATTTTCCTCAAAATTCTATAAGCAACAATACCCCATAATGACAATGTGAAAGAAGTTTGCTTAAAATCTTTTCAAATTTATTAAAAAACTTGATTGGAGTCCATCTGTGGTAAATTCAGTTGATTAGACATGATTTGGAAAGGCACACACAGTTAACAGTGCATGTCAGAGCGCAAACCAAGACATGAAGTCCAAGGAATTATCTGTAGACCACGAGACAGGATTGAAGGTCCCAATGAGCATAGAGGCTTTCATCATCCATAATTGGAAGAAGTTTGGAACCACCAGGAATCTTCCTAGAGTGGGCCGCCTGACCAAACTTAGTGATCGCGGGAGAAGGGCCTTAGCCAGGGAGGTGACCAAGAACCCGATGGTCACTCTGACAGAGCTCCAGTGTTTCTCTGTGAAGAGAGAACAACCATCTCTACAGCACTCCACCAATCAGGCCTGTATGGTATAGTGGCCAGACAGCAGCCACTCCTCAGTAAAAGGCACATGACAGCCTGCCTGGAGTTTACCAAAAGGCACCTGGACTCTCAGACCATGAGAAAAAAAATTCTCTAATCTGATTGTAGCACTGCCCTCTTGAGGACTGCTGGATATTACACTTTCGGGTTCCCTTGTGTTATCGTTAGCAACACTGGCATTCACAGATTAAAACTTTACTTCTTGGCTCTGTCAATGATCAGTCCAGGGGTATATAGTTGTTTTTTGTGTTTTATTTTAAATAGGGATGGGAGAAGGGAAGAGTGGGATACTCCAGATTAAACTTTTCACAATGTATGAGGACTCCTGTCTGACGATGCAGCCCGGCTGCAGATTCATCTTGCCACTAGATGAATTTAGATTAAGTCTCTGTAAAGACTACTTAGTTGGGTAGATTATCTTTAGGATACCCGCCTAGTATCCCCTTTCAATCCATAGACTGACACCTATCCTCTGACTATCCTACAGCAGGGTGGCCCCTCTCAGGTCAGGCCCCTAGACACGATCATCCCCTGTACTCACAATACTGTTTTTCAAGGGTATCCAGTGTCTCTACCCCTCCAGTCAGTTCTCCTGGACCTCTGGGTTCAGCTCCTTTCCTCTGGTCCCCAAGCCGACTGCCTGTGACCACGTGCCACTGCTACAGAGGAGAAGGCATCCGCCACCGTCCCTCAGGGATTCTGCTCACCAGCCATGTGCACATGTGCTCCTGGCTTTTATACAGTATCCCATAATGCACCGAGACACCCTGTCTCTACCAATCACCAGGACTGTATCAAAGCAAGTGTATCCATTGGTCAGATTTCCTCCCACTGTCCAACATGCCTCCCTATTGGACCAGTGTGAAACACGCCATTAGACTCAATGAATCACACACTAAGCACACAGGGCAGACCTAACTCACAGATCCTGCTCTCTGGTAGGCAGAAAGCAATATAGATTTGCCTGCTGCTCCTCTGATAGGCAGACAGAGCCAAAAACTATACTCTCACACTAGCACCTACCTAGAAGGGGGCTAAATGATGAAACAAAGATTGAACTCTTCGGCCTGAATGGCAAGCATCATGTCTGGAGGAAACCAGGCACCGCTAATCACCGGGCCAATACCATCCCTACAGTGAAGCATGGTGGTGGCAGCATCATGCTGTGGGGATGTTTTTCAGCGGCAGGAAATGGGTGACTAGTCAGGATCAAGGGAAAATTTTCACATTTTTGTAAATATTTTATTATATCTTTTCATGTGACAACAGCGAAGAAATTACACTTTGCTACAATATAAAGTAGTGAGTGTACAGCTTGTATAACAGTGTAAATTTGCTGTCCCCTCAAAACAACTCAACACACAGCCATTAATGTTTAAACTGCTGACAACAAAAGTGAGTACACCCCTAAGTGAAAATGTCCAAATTGGGCCCAATTAGCCATTTTAACACCATAGTAGCATGCCCTCTCTGAGATCCTGGTCCATCCCCAAGCTCATGACTGAGCTGCAGCGCAGGAGTATCCCGTACCCAGCTTCGGCTCGTAAAGCTGAACTTTTCAGACTAATATTCCCCAGTGCACCAGGCACCAATGCTGAGCAAGTCACCTTACACACAGTGTCCACATCCCTCTCACAAATTCCCACCACCCTTAGCTCATTGAAGACCTCCTTGCTTGAGTTACGAACCAGGGTAGATGCTTTGGAAAGCCGTCCAACCCCAACCCCTGAGGCACCCTCCATTTCAGGGACAACAGAAGTTTCCAAGACACCCACTGTCTCAGCCCCCGTGCCATTAGCCTCAGGTAAGGGCGCTAGTACTAGATATTCTAGACGGTAAAGATGTCAATTTGGTCTCCCTTTAAAAGCTGCCCGCGATATAGCCGAAAACAAGTCATACGCATATGTTGATGTCTCCATGATGGTTAAGACTAGGGACCACAGGTTAAACCGTAAGCTCTCCATCCCAGACTTTGTCCTTGCATTTTGTGTTTTCAGTGATGTAATCTGCTCCGTAAAACCCCCTTAGGAGGGAGATGGTTGACCTCTACCTTTTACGCGGTAATGGAGTTGGGTCAGAAATACGGCGGGTCGGCCTTTTATGACTACCATCATCGCTCCTTTTCCGTCAAGGCTGCCGCTATTCTGGCCCAGCACCAGGTAGTTACAGACTGGAGCAACGTAGACATGAAGTTATTTTACTGGCATTTTGCTGGACTTAGGTCTCCAGTTTGTGCAACTTGCCAGTCATCCACACACACTACCTACTGTTACCCCAATGCAGAACCCCCCATCCTACCCAGGGCTGCTGATAGAAATCATGGGGCCCCGTACAGCCTACCTGATGGGGCCCCCTTCAGCCCCACCCTTAACCCCACCTCTGGCCACTCCCTAGACCCCGCCTTGAAACAATAATTGCATGTAAAAAGCGGACAGTCAGGTTGTACCTATGTCATCCTATTACTTGGGTACAATCAGCCAGTCTTAGCCGGTCCCTGCTAACCTGGGCAAGATTGTAATCATCTATGGCTGGCTTAACTGAAACTTACATCAATAGTGACACCAAAACAGTGATCAGCTAAATTACTGTATAGTGTACACTATATTAATGCCACTGGGTCGGTTAACATCAAGGGGCAATGAAGGGGTTAACTGTGTGCCAAGTGTCATGTGTGTAACGTGTGCTGCTTTTACTAACAGATCTGGCTGTTTTTTTCTCCCTGCTTTGCAGGGAGAAGAAATAGCCAGATTACTGATCTGTGTATGAAGCCCTGTGTTTGTAAACACAGGACATTGTACTGTAATTGGCTACAGCTGATCAGCATGTCTCAGTCCCGGTTCACACTTGTGCGATGCGGGAAGGCTGCAAATTCGCAGCCTGTTCCCGCATCGCAAACGCACCCCTGGCAGTTCACACTGCCATATGCGATACGCAGGGGGTGTCAATGAAATGTTAACGACACCCCCAGTTTGATTGCATATCGCAGTGCGATCTTTACAGTTCGCACAGGATCGGATCGCACAAGTGTGAACCACTGTGCGATCCGATCCTGATGCGGCTGGAAAACAGGGTCATGTGCGACTTTTGTGCGGGTGCAGTGCGAATTTCAGTCATACAAAGTGTATGGCTGAATTCGCACCGCACATCCGATTGCATGTAATGAAGGATCTGATCCCTGGACGGATGGAAAAATAGGGTTTCCATCCGTCTGGATTTCACGGACAGGATCAGGTACGGATGGCAGCGGGTGTCAGTGGAGGTATCTCCGCTGACCCATAGAGCTGCATGGAGGGTCCGATCAGATCCGCCTAAAAAACCGACAGGCGGATCTGATCGGATCGCCTGTGTGAAAGAGCCCTTATGATAACACACAGGCAGCAGGTTCTCTGTCACAGTGTGTTACATAGCATGGCTGTTGGTTGCTGACCTTAACTCATGACCAATCGGCACCCAACAGCCATGCTTTGTGACACACTGTGACAGAGAACCTGCTGACTTCTGTCTGTGTGTTATAGAGGGTGACAAAGTAATGTACAGTGCAGTAAATCAATAGTTGCCAATATTCCAAAAAAGTTTTTAGGGACACCTTTTTTCTGTGTTTCCATAAAGTTGCTGTAGGCAAAGCATGTACTTTAATTGGAGGCGGCACATTCATTTATTATGGACGTGGTCCTACAAGAAGGTTAATCATGTATTTCTATCAGGGATCTGACAGCAATGAAATAGTTAATCATGTCCAGCCACCAGGCCAGCAAGGATCTTCTAGCAATAATAAGGTTAATTATGGCTCTAACCACCAATAAGATCCCTGGTGGCTAGAGACATGATTAACTATTTCTTTGCTGTCAGATACCTGATAGAAGCACTTGATTAACCATTTTTTTGATAGCCGATCCCTTGTGGAAGTGCATGAATATATATATATATATATATATATATATATATATATATATATATATATATATATATATATATATATATATATATATATATATATATATATAGCTATTAAAGGGGTAAATGTACATTTTCACCAGGGATCTGATAGCAATAAAATGGTTATTAATCATGACTTCCAAAATACAGATCTTCTACAAACAAAGGGTTAATCACACACTTCCAATCCATCTGCCAGCAATAAAAGGGTGAATGTCCAGTCACCAGGGATCATCTTCTAGGAATGAATGGACACAGCACCCTCTCGCCCCCAACAAAATACTGCCTGAAATGTGCCCCCCTTCTCTCATGACAACTCTGTGGCCAAACACCTCATCTCTATTACTGTAGTAGTTACCCTCACACCATCTTCTTCCACATTCTCTTATGCTGGCAGGAGTACAGTACGTGATGAGGGCAGACCTGGAGTGTTTTAGCTGCCCACTCGTGCATAGGCAATACTTCTATTCAGATCTTGAAGCCTATACCTGATTAGTAAAAACGTTCCCCTTCTGTACAGCGGCTACTAATGGAGAGGAGAGGTACTGCAAGTCTATATCAATAGACTGTCAGGCTGAGCTGCCGTGTGCTCGGCTGGAATTGGCTCACACATAAACGAGTTCTGTATTTCCAGGATAACGGCCAGGAAAAAGATGGGACATTGAGAGCTTTCCCTCTCCTCCTGGACTCGGTCAGCTGCCTGCCTCTCCATCTCTCTCACGCTGAGAATCTGATTACTAACTACTGAATGGGGAGCTCAGAGCTGAATGAAAGAAGATCACTCCGCCAGGGTATGACAATGGGCAAGCTGCAGCAGGAGACGGCTGGGACTTTAAACAGCTGGGACATGTAGAGCAGGCATGGAATGCACTGCGCATGCGCCCGAAAATGAAAAAAAAGTCCCTCCACTCTCACCATTACAGATCACCATAGAGGGGCCCAGAAAATAGTAGTAATAATCCCCCCCTAAGCTAGAGGTAGCGGCTAAGTGGGGTGTAATTTAGAAAGCCTGTTTTTAAAAAATTCTGCACTGACTGAGGCTGCCCGGGCCCCCCTGCAGAGCTCAGTAGCCGGGCCCGGTACAACAGGGCTGGTTGTACTGGCTTATCAGCGGCCCTGGCTGTGTTCTGGTTTGCTGGTTCCTGTATCTAGCTGGTGCACAAACAACAGATTTAAATCCAAACTATTTATCACAGACTTGCGAATTATAGTGAAATGAGGAGGACAACGAGGAGGACATGTTGTGTAACTTGACTTCCCCCTTCTCCCCACTCAGATGGAAGCATTAGACTTCATTAACAACATCACAATCAGCAAGAAGCTAGCGAGCCCAGTGAAACAGAACTAGAGACTGGTTGCAGCCAAAGAACAGCCTGAAGGACCAAAGCTCAAAACTTGCACCAAATAAAGGTAAATTCCCTGCCTGATAGGGGAGCCTTCAAAAACAACAAAGAAGGAGGACACAGGAAATCAGCCTGGAGCCCAAGACCACACAAACCAGTAAGGATTACTTAATAGAGAAGGAAGCACCAGACCATAGACCAAGTGAGAAGCTGTACAATCTGAACCTGCCAATGGGTGTAACAATAACTAATTGTACTTTGGGAAGGAAAGCAACCAACATGGTTAACAAGGATAGGGAACAACCATGGTAGATGTTTACTAGGTATCAGACTTGAGAAAAAGTCCCTGTGCAACAAGACCAGCCAGTCTAGAAAGAAAGGATCTAAGCCTTTACTTGCCTGACCCCATAAGGGCAGAGAAACTAGAACTCCCACAACTGTCACACAAACGCCTCGCCAAGGCAAGAAACCGGGGAGCAGGAAACTCAGAATTTGATTGCAAAGACAGCATGCCCTAAGGTGTAGAAAGCTTCCCAACAAGGGTAGGCAAGAAAGGAAGATTAGAACCAACCCATAAATAGGAGAGATGAGTTACCACACCAATGGAGCTGAAGATAAGCTAGGTACACTTACTGGTTGCACAAAAGATATCTCCTGGGGCGAGCACCAAGAGGACCCCTGTAAAAAATATATCTTACCTAACCTTAAATGCAAGAGTCAAAGGGCTAAGAATGCTCCAGACTCCCAAAATTCAACAAAGGTCAAGAATCAGGCACAAAGGACAGGAGTCTTATCGGGGCAGCAAAGAATTTTCTAGAAAAGAAATCGGTGCCAGAAAGACCTCCATTACAAAATTGCAGATCAGCCAATAGAGAAGGGCTGAAACCCAGCTGGACAGGTCTCATGGAGTACTCAAGGCATTTCCTGATTCTGATGGAGGATACCTGCAGCAGGAGGGGAGTCTGTTCCAACTGCAGACAGCCCAGGGAGAGACAAGGCCCTCCGCTGTTATTCTACACCTGCAGCGTAGGGTTTGCGATGTGCCTCACTGCAAGAACCTCACCATCATGTCCAGAAGCTACCAACTGGTAAGAACTGACTTCCAGGGGATGGCCCTTATTATAGAATCCTAAGCAGTCCTAACATCCACCTGGTAAAACTTGGTAAAAGTGTGAACTGAGGACCAGGTAACGGCCTTGTAGACCTGAGAAATAGAAGCTTGGTGGTGAAAGGCCCAGAATGCAACCCCAGGTAGAATGTGCCTTTACTGGAAAGGGAGGAAGTCTTCCTTTTAATCCATAAGCTTGAAAAATAGGGTGCAGAATTCAACAGGATAAGGTTGACTTTGAAGCGGCATGATCTTTTTTCAGGACCCTCAGGAAGCACAAAGTGGTAATCTGAATGCCTAATCCAGTGATGGCGAACCTTGGCACCCCTGATGTTTTGGAACTATATTTCCCATGATGTTCAGCCACACTGCAGAATGCACAAGCATCATGGGAAATGTAATTCATAAACATCTGGGGTGCCAAGGTTCGCCATCACTGGCCTAATCGCTGCAGTCGACTTTAAGCAAGTTCAGATAATACAGACCACATCCAAAGTATGGAGAGCTTTGTCCCCCAGTGACTGAAGTCCGGAACAAAACAAAGGCAGGACTATGTCTTGATTAGGATGAAAGGCCGAGACAACTTTAGCAAGAAAGACAGCACTACCTTGTCATCATGGTAAAGTACTAGAACTGGCTCTTTACATGAAAGAGTCACCAACTCCTTGACCCTACTTGAGAAGAAGTAGTATGGGCTACCAGAAAAACATGATTTTTTTTTCAAAAAGGACCAAGGGAAGGTCTAAGATAGGTGAAAATTGAAATTTCTGTAAAACAGAGAGCACCAGATTAAGATCCCACTGTGTCAAGGGCAGCCGGGACAATCTGTGTGACACCCTGCAAAAAGGAAGGAACCAAAACAAAGAATGAGAAGCAAATGGCCTCTGGAAATATAACCCCAATGCAGATATCTGACCCTTGATTAAGGCCAGATGCATCTCAACCCCTGTCTTAAGAAAGGCCAGGTCTTCCGTGAAGTTGCCTTTCTAGCTTTTTAAAGTGTAGGAATGACTGAATCCAAAACTCCTCTGTCCCTTAAGACTCTGGCTTTAATAGACATGGCGTTAAATAGCAAGCATAAAAAAGGTTGGAAGATCAGATTTTGTGACAGGAGGTCAGAATGATCCAGAAGGGTCCAGGTACTGTCCCCTGACATGTTCATGAGTTCCTAAAATAATGTTCTCCTGGGTCAATCCAGAGTAATCAAATCACTGAGATTCCTTCCCCCCAGATTCTGCAAAGTAGCTGAAGTGGAGGGAAGGCATATATCATGGAGAACTGGTCTCATAGAGTCAGCAGAGCATCCACCACAAATGCATGAGCATCCCTGGTCCTGGAAACAAACCTGTTCAGTTTTGTATTGAACCTGGACACCAGAAGATCCACATCTGGAGTGCCCTATTGCTGACAAATCTCCTCAAACACTTCCAGATGAAGAGCCAAATCCCCCAGCGACTACTGTTGTCAAGGAGGAAGTCCACCTGCCAATTTTTCAGCCCTGGAATGTGAACCACACAATAGGAAGAAACGTGAAGCTACACCTAGGCAGAAATGAGATCCACTTCCTCCTGGGCTGCTCAACTTCTTGATGATTTATGTAAGCCACTACCGTGGTGTGTCATTCTGGACTCTGACAAGAAGGCTCTGTAGCAAGAGAGCAAAACAGATTGTCCTCAGTTCCAGACAAAGTTCCCTGCACTGCCAGGTGACCTATTGGGACACATAGGTATACATCCTTTATCTCCACTGATGCAAGGAAATACAGGAATTTGTTGAGGTAGTTTAGGGTCCAAAATCGGATTAACATTGCGGTTTGGTTTTGGATTTGTGAAGAGATTTGAATAAAAGCCACTGAACTATTGGTCCCCTAGGATAATAACTCCCTCAGCAAAAAGATGATCCACGGCCTGCGAAAGAGCCAAACATTTTTGTGGATTCAAAGAAATTTTTGAAAGCATAAAGGGGAAAGCTCTGTAGCCACAGGTCACGACACCTTACCCACTTGTCTGCTATCTCTGCCTGCCAAATTTCAGCAAAAGCCTTCAAACAAGCCCCACACACACAAGTGGGTGTGCCCCTTTTTTGGGACGAGGACTTAGCATCTGATTTTGCTGGCTTGGGGCCCAATGCTTTTAATGGACCTGGGTCTGGGGTTTGTACTTTTTAGACAAGGCCTGAGGACAACTAAAGGAATTTTTAGTGGAAGAAGAGAATGGACCAGATGATGTTTGAAGTGTGCGCTTGCCCTTCTTAAAGCGGAGTTCCAGCCATTTACTCACCTGTCCAACGGTCCAGCGATGCGGCCGCCGGAAGCCTCGATCCTCTCCCTCGGCGCCGGCATCACTGCTGTGGGCACCCGGCTGTTACAGTTTGCGGCTTCACAGCCGGGTACCCACTGCGCATGCGCGAGTCGCGCTGCGCACCGTGATTGGCCGGCAATCTTCTGGGACCTCTGACGTGTCCCAGAAGATTGCAGGGAGGGAGGGGGAGAGGAGAACTTCCGCTCAGGGCGCCGCGGCGCTCCGAGCGGAAGTGGGAGCGGGTACCTGTCAAAACTAGGTACCCGCTCCCCCCCCCAAAAAATGACATGCCAAATGTGGCATGTCGGGGGGTCAGGACTCCCTAAAGCGGAAGTTCCACTTTTGGGTGGAACTCCGCTTTAAAAGGAAAAAGGGTACTCTTACCATCTGAAATCATGTGGATATACTTATCCAGGTCAGGGCCAAACAAATTTTCCCAGTGAAATGGAAAACTTACCAGCAACTTTTTGCAGGGAGGTTCGGCTGCCCAACACTTTAGCCAAAGAATCCTGCGCATGTGCACAGAGTAGACAAGAAATCTGCTAAATGGTATCCTTCAAGGCATCCACAGCAAAACAGAGGTCACAAGGAAATTCTGCCAGATGTGCGCCCATATCAGCATCTCCATTAGAGGACTCCAACTCTCTGGAGAGACATTTTGCCCCAACCTTAAGGCTCTGGTAGATTCCGATAACCGCAATCACTGGCTGTAGAGCCGCCCTCGCCAATGCAAAGGATGATTTTGACAATCACTCTAATCATTTGTCAGAAGTCTCCTTGACAACTGAAATGTTGTCCGCCAGGCAAGTCAGGTTCTTGTTGAGATAAGAAACTGCTTATGGGCTCTTTCACACGGGCGTTCGTTTGCGGATGAAAAACGGACATAATGTATCTCTATGTAAATACGGATGTCATCGGATGATCATCCTCTGACATCCGTTTTTTGTCAGTTCAGTTCAGTTCAGTTTTTTTGAACGGAGGAGAACCCTATTTTTTCTTCCTTTCAAAAAACGGAACTGAAGCAAAAACGGATGTCAGTGGTGTCATCCGCAGACATCCGTATTTACATAGACATGCATTATGTCAGTTTTTCATCCGCAAACGGATGGGATGAAAAACGGACATACGGACCGGATGACACAAGTGTCATCCGTGTCCGTTACAAAAAAAAAAAAGGACCTGATCGGGCAAAAAAAAAAAAGGAACGCCCGTGTGAAAGAGCCCTAACTCTTAACCACCATACATATACTACGGCACTCTGCCGCTGCTGGGCAAATCGACGTACCGCTACTTCGCTCACTCAGGCGCCTGTGGGGGGCGAGCGTGCGCCGCTCGTTCCCTAGGGAGCCAGCGCGTGTGACCTGCGGCTCGGATGGCCGCTGGCCACTCGCGATCTCCCGCAGCAGAGGGAGAAAGACAGACGGCTGATGTAAACACAGCCGTCTGTCATTCTCCTTTAGAGTATCACAGAGGCTATGCGATCCTGCTATATAGGATTGCATGTCTCTGTGATGATCTCACAAGCCACGCCCCCTGACAGCTTAATCACCAGTAAAGTTAACCCCTTCCCTGCCAGTGTAATTTTTACAGTAACAGTGCATATTTATAGCACTGATTACTGTAGTAATGTCACTGGTACCCCCAAAAGTGTCAAAAATGTTAGTAAGGGGTCCGATCTGTTCCGCCGCAATGTCGAGGTCCCACCAAAAAAAACCCTGATCGCCGCCATTACTAGTTAAAAAAAAAAAAAACAATAAAAATGACAAATCTTTCCCGTAGTTAGTAAACGCAATAACTTTTGCGCAAACCAATCAAAATACGCTTATTGCAATTTTTTTTAACAAAAATATGTAGCAGAAAACAAATTGGCCAAAAATGTTAAAAAATTTTGATTTTTACATTTTTGTTTTTTGAGAATTTCATACAAAAAAATGTGAAAAAAATGGATTTTTGTAAAATCTTACCGTAAAATCCTTTTCTCTTAGCTCATTGACAGACGTAGTCCTCGGTGATACAGCACCTTCGGGTTATGTTGCCTCCACAGGAGCAGGACTAGACAGGAAATTAAAATGCTCTGGCCACACCCTAGGGGCAGTCCCAGAGGGTATATCCTCTCTCTCTCTGCCTCAGCAAATCAGTTATGTCAAAAAGCAGTCTTTAGAGATTTTAACCCAACCCAACTCAAAAACAGAGGGGCGGGGACTACGTCTGTCAATGAGCTAAGAGAAAAGGATTTTACGGTAAGATTTTACAAAAATCCATTTTTCTCTATCGCTCATTGACAGACGTAGTCCTCGGTGATACAGCACCTTTGGGACGTCCCAGAGCAGTATCACAAATGAGGGGTGGGAAAATGGAAATCAAATCCCAATCTAGAAGGCCCAACCGGTGCCAACTAGAAGTTTACAATGCTCATCCTTAATGATGAGACTCAACAAAAAAGAAAAAAATTTTTTTTTTTTTTTTTCAAACAGAAAAAAACCCTCGAGGTAGACCACCGGTCTCCTCAAATTGCGGCCTGCAAAACCTTGCGGCCAAATGAGGCATCCGCCGATGCCGTCACATCAATTTTATAGAATTTTGTAAAGGTATGTACCGACGACCAGGTGGCCGCCTTACATACCTGGACCACTGACGCCTGATGGCGAAAGGCCCAGGAAGTACTGAGCGCTCGAGTGGAGTGCGCCCTAACAGGGAACGGAGGACTCTGACCCTTAATAGAATAAGCCTGTACCACCGTCAGTCTAATCCATTTGGCAATGGTCGCGGCAGATGCAGGCAAACCCTTTCTGGGGCCATCCGTGATCACAAAAAGTGAATCCGTCTTACGGAATGATTCCGTAGCTTTCAGGTATACCCTGATTGCCCGAACCACATCTAAGGAATGCAACGCAAGTTCCCGATGATGCTTGGGCTGAGGACACAAGGAAGGTAGTACAATATCTTCATTCAGATGAAAATCTGAAACCACCTTAGGAAGAAAGGATGGCTTAGGATGAAGTACTACCTTATCCCTATGAATCCCTAGGTATGGGGACTGGCATGATAATGCAGCCAGTTCTGACACCCTGCGAGCAGAAGTGATAGCCACCAAGAAGGCCACCTTCTGGGATAAAGTAAGCAAGGGAATCTCCCTGATGTTTTCAAAGGGAGGTTTCTGTAGAACCGACAAAACTAAATTAAGATCCCAGGGCGGTAAGGGCGCGCGGACTGGTGGAGCCAGGTGCCGCACCCCCTGGATGAAATTCCGCACCAAGGACTTGGTAGCTAAAGGTTTCTGAAAGAAGATTGCTAATGCTGAAACTTGACCCTTGATGGTGCTCAAGGCTAGCTTCTGCTCAACCCCTTGTTGCAAAAAAGCCAATATTCGAGTCACCGAATAGGTACGTGGAGGAAATCCTAAAGATTCGCACCACGCAATATAAGTCTTCCATGTGTGATAATAGACCTTGCTGGAAGTCGCTTTCCTTGCTTTAATAAGGGTAGGAATAACTGAAGCAGACAAACCTCTGTCCTTCAGTACTTGGGTCTCAATGGCCAGGCCATTAAAACCAGCGACTGTAAAGCACGATGGTAAATTGGTCCTTGAGACCACAGACACTCCCTGAGATGAAGTTCCCACGGAACGTCTGCGACTAGCATGTCCAAGTCGGCCAGGCCGGCTTGACGAGGCCAGCCTAGAATTTCTAGGACCACTGGCGCTGATTGGATCTGAACCAGGCGTCCCTAGAGCTATCTGGCCCCGACCATCCGAGAAAGTCTGGTCGTTTTCTGTTCCCACACATTTATCAGATACCTGATTCCTATCAGGAAGGGTGATCTTTTCTGGTTGAACCTCAGGGACCGAAGTCACCCGACTAGAGGCTTCTTGGCCTGTCTGGTCAACCAGATCCGATTCCTGTGGGGAATTGGGACTAATCTTAGGAAAAGGTAAAGGAAAAGATCTATTCAGGGAACGGTGACTACCGCTCCCTGTAGTACTTAAATGTTGGAAGGGAAGAATCGCACCGGTAGTAGTAGTTGATGCTCGATCTAATGTCCTGAATACCGGTGAAAACGTCCCCCCACCCTGAAACCGGGTGGGGGCGCACCTTCAGGCTGTGTACTCCTTTGCTTCGGGTTTGGCTGAGTTGGTCCTCTGTTTGTCCGACCAGCCCTTCTTGAACCCTCCTGGAGGAGTCTTGCCTTTCCCGCTTGTTCCAGCCGGGCGCCCTTTATGGGCGGTAAAGAAAGGTCCTCGCTTGTTGCGAGGTCCCTTAGCTTTAGCAGCCTGTGGCAAAAAAGTGCTCTTGCCCCCAGTGGCATCCTTAATGATTTCATCTAGGGTGGCCCCAAATAGACGATTCCCCTGAAAGGGGAGATTTGTCGAGGTCTTTTTGGAACCTAGGTCAGCTGACCAGCATTTTAACCACAGCACACGTCTGAGGATAACCGCTGACATAGATGCATGCCCTAATAGGGGAGTAGTGTCCAAGGCTGCGTCACAGATAAACTGTAGCCCTTGTATAATCTGTTCCATCAAATCAGATGTCTCCTGGGGAATATCTTTTCCCCTAAGGTCTTGGCGTACCATTCTCGCCCATTCCGTAAGTGTCTGGGAAACTAGACCAATAACAATTACTGGTCTAAATGCTGACCCTATCAGAGAGAAGATAGTGCGGGACTCTGCTTCCATCTTTCGATCCACCGGATCCTTAAAGGACGAAGTGTCCTCCACTGGGATAACCGTGGCTTTATTCAGCCTGGAAATAGGTGGATCCACCACTGGTGGTACCGTCCATTTCTTAATGATGGATTCCTCAAACGGATAGCGTCTAGCAATACGCTTGGAAATAGTAAAGGTACGTTTAGAATGCTCCCATTCTCCTTTAATCTTATTACCAAAACACTTGAGTACAGGAAAAACCTTCACCGTTTTTGATGGGCTTGTTAGTACCAAAAGGAATCTCTGTTTCAGTTGCTTCTGCTGGTAAAACCTCAAGTTTTAAGGTTTCCTGCACTGCCACAACTAGTGCGTCCACCAATGCTTCTTCCTGAATTATAGCAGGAGAAGAAACGTCCTCCTCACTGTCTGAGGGAGCTTTACCTGAGGTAACAGCCCTTGCAGAGGGACCTGCAACTGCAGTGACCATCTCTGAATCTGAGTCAGAGGTGTCAGATAGTATAGGGGTAGGCGGGGGTCGCTTCCTTGACCCCCGTCCCTGACAGGCCGCCTCCACCCGAGCCACCATAGACTCCAAAATTGCTGTAAATGCCTCTACACTCTGTGCACCGGCGGGTCCCGTGGCCCCCTCGAGGGAAACAGGTGGGGGAATATGTGTGGCAGGGTCCATGATTATTCCAGTCACTTCCTGGATAATATAATTCAAAAATAAAAAACTTTTTTTTTTTTTTTTCAGACCCCCAGCGCCACAAAAGCCCCTTAGTGTTACCTGCTAGGGATCCCTATCGATCGAGAGAGAGAGAGAGATAGACCCCCAGGCTCACCACTTGATGCTCAGAGTTTAACTGCAACAGGTTACAGCGCTGTCTTGACAAACAGGAAGTCATTTGGCTGGCTGCCCAGGAAGAAAGGAGGCGGCTCCGCCCCTCTGCACGCCTTCCGGCGCCTCCCCTAGCTCCACGAGGTGTTTGGATCACCTCAAACATGGCCGCCCCCATGCTGGAGACACGAGGCTACGCCAAAATGGCGGCTCGTGCAATCCAGCAAAAAAAATGGCGGCGGCCTGTACTGAATAGCGGTGTGCTGCAGGGCACACAACACTCTCTCTGCATGGAGATTTGGCGTGGTTGGCGGTACCGGCCCTGGCGGACCGCATGGCCGTTCGGAAGGCCTGCTTATAGCTGGAGATCTGATTTAGGAAGGCAGTCTACATGTCCGTGGCTTCTGACTGGTAGGTACCTTATTCTTATCACAGTAAGATTCCCAGAATGCCACTGATTACAATCTTTTAAACATGTATACAATTAGATTGTTAGCTCCCAAACCAAGCCTCCTGGCTCTTTGCACATAAAATCACACTCAAAGTAGGGGGATCTGTGTCATGTTATAGGATAGAGGGGGACTCTATCTTACCATACAGAGAGGGGCCCGCGTTCACCACAAGACCCGTCAGGGGAAAAGGGGGAACATACTACTCACCATACCGGAACCAGGCGGGCACCAACTCCTGACAGTACCCCTCTCCACCGGGGCGGGAGGGCTGTCGACCGATACGGACGCCGTGACTCGTGGTCTTTGGCGTTTCAGCGAGACGTTTAACTCGCGGGGTCAGTCCCTTAATGGGACTTTGTCGCGGCCGACCCAGCGCGGAGCTATGGCCTGCACGCGCTCGTAGGCTGAACTGGGGTGACCACCGGATCTCAACATCCAGCCCGTCGCCCAGTTCAGCTTTCTTGCTTGAAGATCTCACAGGAACACTGGAGAAAAAAAGCTGTCTAAAAAATCTTTTAAGAGAAAAATCTTGCCAGGACCGAAGATCCCAGCAAGGTATCTAGGTCCTTACTCCTAACTAGACAGAAAATAACTGATTTGCTGAGGCAGAGAGAGAGAGGATATACCCTCTGGGACTGCCCCTAGGGTGTGGCCAGAGCATTTTAATTTCCTGTCTAGTCCTGCTCCTGTGGAGGCAACATAACCCGAAGGTGCTGTATCACCGAGGACTACGTCTGTCAATGAGCGATAGAGAAATATTGTTATTTTTTAAAATTGATGCTCTTTTTTTATTTATAGCGCAAAAAATAAAAATCGCACAGGTGATCAAATACCACCAAAAGAAAGCTCTGTGGGAAAAAAAGGATGTCAATTTCATTTGGGTACAGCGTTGCATGGCCACGCAATTGTCCGTTAAAGTCACGCAGTGCCGAATCGCAAAATAGGGCCTGGTCATTGAGCAGCCAAATCCTCCGGGGCTAAAGTGGTTAAAGAAGTCTTTCTCTATTGGGTATTTCTGAGCGAATATCTTTGGTGGAGCAAACACCATATTGGGATGAGTCCAGTCTGCATATAGAACATCCTTAATGTCAGGATGCATCAGAAAGTATTGAGGATTAGGCGACGATGGATGCCATGATCCTAAGGGCTGAACTTTCTGAGAAGATTTGGATAATGGCAGCATAAATTAAGTATGGCCCATTTCCAAGAATTACTATAAAAATGCCTTTTGGGTTAGAATTAAACTCTGACCCTTGGATTCTTCAGGCGCGGAATTCTTAGTGGAGGGGTCTTACACCTTCCCATCCACAGGGATATCCTCATTTGCTTCTGCTGCATCCTCTCTGAGGTACTCTTCATTTAATAAGGAGAGAGGGGCAATGCTTGTGCTTGTGGCCTTGATGATTGGAACCAGCTAAAATACCAAAAAGGTGTTCCATCAACCCCACAAATGCAGACAACTGGTCCTCCTATGTCACGTAGGAACTGGATAAACGTGCCCCAGAACTACCCAAAAAATTAAGGGAGCTACAGCTGCAAGGAAAAGGTTAACCTCCAGGGGACAGTTTACCAGCGTGGCTGCATATAGGTTCCTCCCTGCATGATGGCGGTATATGGGACATCTCACCCCACCTCCCTGCCATTTTGTAGACCTGTGGTCTGCTGTCTGTTAAATAACTGCACCTGTGCTGGGGTAGCTTCCAGGCCGAACAGGGATCTCAATCATCATATGCCAATAGATCACTACGTGTTTCGCTTACAGATTCCTCAGGAGATCCTATTGGTGCTGGGAGATACAGTGTAATTACTATATGATACAAAGTGCATACATTTCTTTCCACATCATTAGTATAACATATCACATTTTTCAATTTTCAATATTAGGGCTGGGCGATTTTGCCTAAAAAAAAATCTTCGATTTTTAAAGAAAAATTAGAGTTTCGATTCGATTTTCGATTTTTTTTTCCAATGCACTTAAAAAATGACTGCAGAGTCTGGAGGGAGGACTGAGGAGAAGCGCTGTATATGTGTGTCTGACTCTAACGGACCACCGCCGCGCCTGGATGTGACGTCAGCTGTGGGCGGTGCGTCTGTGACCCTATCGACTTAACTGGATTGGGAGAACCATTTGTGGTTTCAGTCCCATCGCGTGCAGCAAGGAATTGTAAGGAGCAGCAAGTGTGGGCAGGAATTTGGCCTAGCACCTACCATGCGAAGCCTAAGACCGTGAACCTGGAGCAAGGCAGTCATGGAGGAGGAGTGTCTGATGAGGAGAAGTTAAGAATTGGCAGTTACATGTGCAGGGCTGTGGAAGCTGCACAGTTGAACCAGGCTAGAGGAGGGAAGGGTGTTGGCGCTGTTGTGGTTGATCGAGAAAGTGGCAAAGTTTTGGCAGTGGGGACTGATCAAACTGGAGAAAAGGGAGAACCACTGCTTCATGCTTGTATGGTGGCAATAGACATGGTGGCACGCCAACAAGGAGGAGGTGCATATGAATGCCTCGTTGGACTGGAAATTGAGCAACAACCCAAAAAGCACAGTGTAACCAAAAAGGATGGGGAACAAATAGGGGATGAGGGGGAGAGCCGGAAGCGCACACAAGAGAACAGTGGACAGTGTACTGGAGAGCTGCCATACCTATGTACTGAGTATGAGGGGTTGCGGCGCGCTGTGATAGGTACAGAGAACTCCCCGGCCTGGATGTGACGTCAGCTGCCGGGAGAGGAAGCGGGCGGTGCGTCTGTACAGGCCAGGGGCTGTGATAGGATAGGTACCTATCCTATCACAGCCCCTGGCCTGTACAGATGCACTGCCCGCTTCCTCTCCCGGCAGCTGACGTCACATCCAGGCCGGGGAGACTTTACCTATCACAGCGCACGGCAGCCCCGGCCTGTACAGACGCACCGCCCGCCCCGCAGCTGACGTCACATCCAGGCACGGCGGTGGTCCGTTACTGGGGAGTTCGGTGGCTGCACAAGGCAGAAAAAAAGTATTGTAGAAAAAACTCAAGTTTAAAAAAAAAAATTTTTTCATACTAAAAAATCGATAAATCGATTTATCGCCCAGCCCTAAAACATATCATGAATTCCAACTAGAGAACATGATGTACACATATAAATATACATTGGAGTACTCGTAGGCCCCTACCCAAACCCCAAGGGGGGAGAAAAACACTCAGCACCCGGGCCAGCACGATGGCATGAGGAAAAGTCATACACACATCAGTTTCTTCATGCCACCGTGCTGGCCCGGGTGCTCTATGTGTTTTTTCTCCCCCCTTGGGGTTTGGGTAGGTGCCCATGAGTACTCCAATATATATTTATGTGTACATGATGTTCTCGAGTTGGAATTCATGATATGTTGATTGAAAATTGCAAAATGTGATATGCTATACTAATGATGTGGAAACAGATGTATGCACTTTGTATCATATAGTAATTACACTGTATCTCCCAGCACCAATAGGATCTCCTGAGGAAGCTGTAAGCGAAACGTGTAGTAATCCATTGGTGCTTGAGATCCCTGTTCGGCCCGGATATCCAAAGATCATCGCAGATTCTGTTTCCCCTTATACCAGATCTTAGTTTGATATGGGCATGTAAAAGGTTCTTTTGCCCTAATATATTTCCCTCGTATGGGGAAATACTGTACTGTTTTTACCACACAATTTTTCCATATGATATGGTTTTAATATTATTCACTATGTTGTTATAATACATTTCTTATTTTTATCTGTTGAGTACTTGTTGTTTCCTTATGGGATTATTAGTGGCTACCTCAAAAGTCCTACTCACCCCTTCATTTCTTCTGTAATGTACTATTTGGATGTGGTGCCACATAATTCTGAGTCACGTCTCAAATCTATTACAAATAATGTGAACTACTGAGCGGGTAGCCCAACACCTAGACACAACTATTACACACTAGGAGGAGTGCTGCTGTAATCAGGGAAAAGGAACTCCACTTGTAAAGACAAAAGCAAGGGAAGGGAAAAAAAAACAGCGCAGACCTCTGGTGTAGTAAAGGGATCAAAGGGCATAATATATTGTTTTTATTTTAACCACTTTACCACTAGAGGATTTTGCTGTCTTACATCCAGGCCACTTTTTGCGATTCGGCGCTGTGCGACTTTAACTGACAATTGCGACGCCGTACCCAAACTAAATTTACTTCCTTTTTTTCCCACAAACAGAGCTTTCTTTTGGTGGTATTTGATCACCTGTGCGATTTTTACTTTTTGCGATATAAACAAAAAAAGAGTGTTTATTTTGAAAAAATAACAATATTTTTAACATTTTTTTATATGAAATTCCCCCCCAAAAAATCAAATTTTTTAAAAATTTTTGGACAATTTGTTTTCTGCTACCTATGTTTGGTAAAAAAAATCAGAATAAGCGTATTTTGATTGGTTTGCGCAAAAGTTATTGCGTTTACTAACAAAGGGAAAGATTTTTGTTATTTTTGGTGTTTTTTTTTAACGCGTAATGGCGGCGATCTGCGATTTTTTTTGCGGGACTGCGACATTGCGGCGGACAGATTGGACCCTTGACTGACATTTTTGACACTTTTGGGGGTACCAGTGACATTACTGCAGTAATCAGTGCTATATATATATATATATATATGCACTGTTACTGTAAAAATGACACTGGCAGGGAAGGGGTTAATTTTATTGGAGAGGGAGGGGTTAATGTATGCCTGGTGCTTACTAACGTGTGGGGGGGGGGAGGTGACTGAGTGACACAAGGACAGATCGAGGGTTCAGCTATGCTGAACCCTGCAATCTGACCCTGCCTGTCACTTAGGAGATCAGCTCGCTCTGTTTACACAAGCGGGCGGATCTCCAAACTAGATTCCCAGACGATCGGGGAAGAGCAGCGGCGATCGCCGCCGCTCCTCCCCTGGCCCGACTCCGGCTGTGACTGAAAACAGCGGGAGCGCGCCGCCGAGAGAGGGGAATGTCTGGTGACGTAGACCTACGTCGCCAGACGATAACGAGCCACTGTGCCGCAGTAGCAGCACGGTGAGCAGTGGGGAAGCGGTTAATTTAGGAAATTATGTTTCTGGGGGGCGTTCTGCACACATACTGTGTACAGAACAACTCCAGGTAGCCATATTGTGTTGCTTTTTCAGAAAATTACAGAGTTGCAGATTGAAAAGGAAAGGTCATTTTTAATAACATTCAATTACAATATGACTTGTGTCACAATTGTATACACTGCATTATTTTTTTTCCCCACGAAAGTGGAATTTACCTTTACATGAATGGCAAGCATGCTCATTAGCAGCTCTGAAACAGACAACCCATTCAGAGGTACAGACATACAGCTGTAGGCAGTGCCCACAGGGGCCTGACATTGTACCTGCAAAACCTTGCAGGCTCCTGTTTAAAAAAAAAACATAATAAATGCACATTTTTTTTAAGCTTAACTTAGCCTTTAATACAACTGCCTTCTACATATCACTTGTGATCAACTTCTCCTGGCACAGTGGGACTGTTATGCAGCTATTCCAGTGCAGCTACACCACAAAACAAGGCAAAATGTCTTGTCTCCCATGTATAGAATGTGTCGGCAGATAAGAACCATTTGGCCCATCTAGTCTGCCCAATATATCTGAATCCTATGAATAGTCCCTGGCCCTATCTTATATGAAGGATAGCCTTATGCCTATCCCATGCATGCTTAAACTCCTTCACTGTATTTGCAGCTACCACTTCTGCAGGAAGGTTATTCCATGCATCCACTACTCTCTCAGTAAAGTAATACTTCCTCATATTACTTTTAAACCTTTGCCCCTCTAATTTAAAACTGTGCCCTCTTGTGGTAGTTTTTCTTCTTTTAAATATGCTCTCCTCCTTTACCGAGTTGATTCCCTTTATGTATTTAAAAGTTTCTATCATATCCCCTCTGTCTCTTCTTTCTTCCAAGCTATACATGTTAAGGTCCTTTAACCTTTCCTGGTAAGTTTTTTTCTGCAATCCATGTACTAGTTTAGTAGCTCTTCTCTGAACTCTCTCTAGAGTATCTATATCCTTCTGGAGATATGGCCTCCAGTACTGCGCACAATACTCCAAGTGAGGTCTCACCAGTGTTCTGTACAGCGGCATAAGCACTTCTCTCTTTCTACTGCTTATACCTCTCCCTATACATCCAAGCATTCTGCTGGCATTTCGTGCTGCTCTATTACATTGTCTTTCCACCTTTAAGTCTTCTGAAATAATTACTCCTAAATCCCTTTCCTCAGATACTGAGGTCAGGACTGTGTCAAATATTCTATATTCTGCCCTTGGGTTTTTACGTCCCAGGTGCATTATCTTGCACTTATCCACATTAAATTTCAGTTGCCAGAGTTCTGACCATTCTTCTAGTTTTCCTAAATCCTTTTCCATTTGGCGTTTCCCTCCAGGAACATCAACCCTGTTACATATCTTTGTGTCATCAGCAAAAAGACAAACCTTACCATCGAGGCCTTTTGCAATATCACTTATGAAGATATTAAACAAAATTGGTCCCAGTACAGATCCCTGAGGTACCCCACTGGTAACATGACCTTGTTCTGAATGTTCTCCATTGACTACAACCCTCTGTTGTCTGTCACTCAGCCACTGCCTAATCCACTCAACAATATGGGAGTCCATGCTCAATGACTGCAGTTTATTGATAAGTCTTCTATGTGGGACAGTGTCAAAAGCCTTACTAAAATCTAGATATGCAATGTCTACTGCACCTCCACCGTCTATTATTTTAGTCACCCAGTCAAAAAAAATCTATAAGATTTGTTTGACATGATCTCCCTGAAGTAAACCCATGTTGTTTTTCATCTTGCAATCCATGGGATTTAAGATGTTCCACAATCCTATCCTTTAATAGGGTTTCCATTAATTTGCCTACTATTGATGTCAGACTCACTGGTCTATAGTTGCTCGATTCCTCCCTACTACCTTTCTTGTGAATGGGCACAACATTTGCCAATTTCCAATCTTCCGGGATGACTCCTGTTACTAATGATTGGTTAAATAAATCTGTTGAAGTGCCTGTGTTCATACCAAGCAAATAAGGATTTCCAGGTGCAACAGCAGATCTTTCTAGAAATGACTTTCCTTGCTTATAGCAGAATGGAAAATATTATACAGAATTTATATAGCGCCAACAGTTTGCGCAGCACTTAACATGAGGGCAGACAGTACAATTACAATACAAGAGGAATCATCAAAGTTAGAGTTTGTGTGCAAGGTTCTTCTGGGCCAGTTTGGTGCACTGGGAATGACTGGTTTCTTCTCTTGCTCTATTTTGTAGAGCATTTGAGGTGGAATTCACACTGGAGGAAAGGCATAGATTAGCCTGAATTGTGTCCAATGAACAGGTACTGTTGTGTAATTGTGTTTTAAGGTAATCCATCTTTAAGTTGTCCACTCCTGAAATTTGAACAGCAGAGAGAGCTAAGCGGTGTGTTTCTCCATGAGATAATCAGGCTTGTTTCCTTCAAGTCTGCATAACTACTGGTACCCTTTGCGTGACGGATGTGAGGTACAATCATGCCAACTGTGCGACTGCACCCTGATCAGGTGTTCCTGAAGGGGATCCAGTTGTATAGAGCTATTTTAATCCCTCAGCCACAAGATGTTGACGGGGAGCTTGGCTTCTCATTCTCCCTGAACTGTGGGAGACTGGAAGACTCCCTCCCAGGCTGAGAGACTGGCATTCGCCCATATAGAAGAAAAATAGATTTCCAATATATTTAGGGAAAATTTTTTAGAAATATATTGAATATGGCCAAAATTGTAGCATTTCAAATATATTTCCAATATATTTAGGGAACATTTTTTAGAAATATATTGAATATGGCCAAAATTGTAGCATTTCAAATATATTTCCAATATATTTGGGGAAAAAAATGAATTTTTTTTAAAATAGATTTTAAATATATTTTTCTTCCAAGTGGGTGTTATAGACTTTAAAGGGAATGTTAGAAACTACTTCGCTATTGTCCAGGGTGGGTTGGAAATCCACTAAGCTAAGAAATTCTTTGCTTGGTTCGATAGAATCATATGGAGATTGATAGAGGAAGTGTGTTTGTTCCATGCCATCAGGATGTTGTGTTGGAGAGGCCTTGAATGGAATTGTATGAATGGAACAGCCTCATAGATCAGAGGCCACCATTAGGCCCAGAACTCTCATTGAGAATCTCAGAGGAATATCTTTGACCTTAAGGTCCAAGTGTGAGAGCTGAAAGAGAGCAATTTGTTTCTTGAAGAATTTTTGCTTGGGCTGGGTGTAGAACGAGACCCCATGGTAAGCTTGAGGCATCATACAGAAGGACAATAACCAGGGACCTGAAAGTAAAGTTCTTAAGAGGGCAAGAAAGGGAGAAAATACTCTGGAAGCAGAGGATAGGCCACATGGTAGCGTGAAACTGGAAGTGTCTATCGCTTATTGTTAAGCGTAGAAAGCACCAATGATGTAAGTAAAAAGAATATGAAGGTAGGCATCTTAGAGGTGTATAAATGCTAGGTATTTCCTTGGTCTCAGAGAGGCAATAACGGACCTTGTGGATTCTGAATGAAACTTTGGAATTTGGAAATACTTGTTTAGGGATTTTGGAGTACAGGATATGACAAATCGGGTTTTGATATTGTGAACAGGTTTGAATAGAATTCTTTGAACTTGTCCTCCCGAAAGGCCACTTCCTGGTACATAAGCGTTGAGGCGCTCTTAGGCTGAATTCACACTATGGGCAGTGACTGGTGTTTTACTGCATTGTAAAACGCCAGAAAACATTTTCTGTGTATACCATCCACAGTGCAAAGCAGCCACGTGGTATTTTATTGCAGCACAAAGGATCACATGTCGCTGTACAGCAGCACAGTGTGCTACTGTACAATGACATGAGTAATTTTGTAAATTTCAGTGAGGAAAAAAAACCCGCTGTGTGATACAATGAATTGCACACCAAACAGAGTCACACTGCCAAAGCATGGTCCTGGAAGACAAAATCCTGTTGGTTATTCACTGCCCTAGTCCAATTAGCTGCAGTTTGGCAATTTGCAGCAACGGCTGGGCCTACGAGAGTAAAGAGCCTTTAAGAGTTTCTGAAACTTTTTATATGTTCATGAATGAGGAACATCTTTTTAGACTTCATAGGTCACGTATTATCCAAGAGGGCAAGGCGAGATGGAAGAGAAGTGTAACAATGCTGAGGCTTTTGCACACAGAAGAATTGAGAACTTCCACACAGACATGCAAATTTAGTTAAGCCATAGCATCTGGTGTATTATGGAAACCTGGGGGAGGGTAGAAATTTTTTTTTGTGGCCTCCTCCAACATGACCCTAGGTCCTTTTTACTTCTCAATATCTGGGCTCTCTAGGAAACACATTTCACTTTCCAACTGCGGTATAGTGTGAGTGGAGAATGAGCTTAGCATTTTTGAGCCCTAGACAATGATAGCTATATAAAAGCAGCTAGTTGTCCTAGAAATTGTGACATAGTAGCAGAAAAGTCTGCCTTAGTCCGATAGGCCCATGTTCCCTGCCTAAGAAAGAACTTGAATTGGATGCAGAGACTAGCGGTAAAATAGGAGTCCTGCTCTGATGCAAGAGAAGCGTTGCCCCTCTGAGTGGTTCAAGTGTTTTTCAGGCCTTTAGAAAAGCAAAGGTTTGCCTGAGCTTTTGCCGTAGTTTCTGCCACTGCCATCAGTAACAGCATTCCTGTGTGGTAGACACAGAAAAAGGTGTGCATCAACCTTCCTGTAGCAACGTTTCCATGGGGAAAGGGCAGGAGAAAGCACCCGAGTGCCTTTTAAAATGTTCTAGGCAGAATCTGTGGTAAACTGTGCCATATGATTAACACGTTATCATGCACCTGAGACTAAGCTTAGCGGTGGTTGAAATTTTCTTGTTAAATAGTTTTTATCAAGATTATTTCAAATAGTAACAAACAGGGTAAGGAAATCATTATAAACAGAGGAAAGCAAACTCATAAAACATTGATATTATGGCCAGTAGTACATAGGTGCAGTTATGCAATCTAACTTCATGCCCATGAAGATAAGCCATTACAGCATTAAGCAATCCAAATATACGAATAGCATTAATACTTATAAGATGGGGTCGCTGATGGCCGTTCTCTAATAGGGCCACCTCCAACCCCCCCGAACATCCCAAATGGGTACACAGGGTCCAGTTGGGGGGGGGCGGTAGACCCTCGGACAGCTAAACATCCGCGGACCCCATATATTAGACTGACATGTACATAGTTCTACAAGATGTTATTTGTGACACTAACGGAGAATATATGAAAGGTAAAGTAAAGGGAATACTCTTTGGTAGTAAATCAAAGCCGGCTAATTGGGCTTGAGACCAGGAGCGGCATTAGGATGCTTTAACCAGTGAATCCATCGTTTGCTAAAGATAGGCATTCTATGATCTTTAACAGCTAGTAACTTCTCAAAATGACATTGTGCGTTTACCCGTGAAGTAAGTTCCTGGTGACTCCAATGGTGAGTGAGCACCATTGGAGTCAAACAAGATGTGGAGTACTATAGTCTGGTACTTTGGAGGGATCAGATCTATTCCCAAGTTCAAAAGTGCTAAAGCCGGCAAGATAGAGAAGGTCGTGCCCAGAAAAAATCCAAACAAAACCTCCACTTCCTTCCAAAAGGGTTGAATAAAGGTGCAATCCCAAAGGATAGGATAGTGTTCCTACCTTATTGCCCCGTCTCCAACACAACGCACTGGAGGAGGGATAGATTTTTGACAGCCTATGAGGCGTTAAGTACCATCCATGGTATAGTTTCAGAAATTGTTCCCAATAATCAATACATATATATTTATAGTTGACCGTGATGGCCTTATGCCATTGTGAATCTGTAAAGGTCAATTGGAATTCAGATTCCCATTTAGTCCTGCTTGGGCCCAATGAAGGTGCTTGAGTGTTCATATACAAGTTGTAAAAAAAAGATATGCCCTGTGTGCCAGATATAGCATGGCCCCTAAGAAAGTCCCATGCTGTAGCAGGGATGGATAACCGGAAGGCGAGTTTGTTAGTTTTGTGAAAATGGCGAATTTGTGCGGTTTTAAAGCAGTCTGCAGGGAGAGAGCTATCCTTAAGGCTGAGCCAATAGTTGTGGCCATTTTTCCAATCTAACGTTGAGAAGGAAGAAATGATCCATTCGTAAGCCCCCAATGGAATATCTAAGTTACGCCTTTCAAGGGTCTGATGGCAAATGGACAGTAAGGATCGCCAGGCAGTTAGTGTGGCTGTAATAGGATGTTGGATGCGGTGGGTCAAGAAAGACAAGGATGAGGCAGCTAACAGTACACCTAGATCCTGGTGCACTAGTAGGGATCTCTCCATGAAAACCCAAAGTTTGTCCGGTGGTTCCTGTAGCCAATATTGCATTTGGTCAAGGAGTGAGGCGGTATGAAAGAAGGGGATGTTGGGGAGCCCCACGCCTCCGCGGGTTCTCCGGCACACCAGCGTTTTAAGGGCTATTCTCGGTCTTTTGTTAGACCATATAAAAGGTCCTAAGAAGGGCATTACATTTCGCAAAGAAACTAGATGGTAGTGATATTGGGAGGGTGCGGAAAAAATATAAGAGTTTGGGAAGAAGCTGCATCTTAAATGCAGCCATTTTACCTAGCCAGGATAACTGTGCTTTATTTATCTGCTTCATATGTTCTATGTTACGGAGTAGAGGTGGGAAATTAGCCTCATAGTTCAGAGGTGGATGGTGTCAGCTGGATGCCTAGGTAGGAAATGGTGCTATGTTCCCATTGAAAGGGGAATTGAGCTTTCAAATGGGCCAAGTTCTCTTGGGTTAAATAAAGTGTGAGTGCTTGGCATTTGGTTGTGTTAAGTTTGTAGTACGATACTTGGCCAAAGGTGTCTATTACTTGTTGAACTTGGGCGAGAGATGTTTGTGGATCGGAAAGCGACAGAATAACATCGTCTGCAAAAAGCCCTATTTTGTGCTCCTGGTTACCTATGGTTATCCCTCTAATAAGAGGGTCTGCTCTAATAGTTGCGGCTAACGGTTCGATGGCTAAAGTGAATATGATTGGGGACAACGGACAGCCCTGTCGGGTGCCGTTGGATAGGTCAAAATACCTTTGCAGAAGGGTTTTTGTAGAAGGTCATTATGGCAGAGTAAAGCCGGCCTAAAATGCCGAATTTATATAAGACTCTGTCCAGGTACTGCCAATGGACCCTATCAAAAGCCTTTTCTGCATCCAAACTAAGGAGCACGGAAGGCAGTTGACGGGTCCTAGCCTGGTGAATTAAATTAATCATCCTCCTAGTGCCGTCCGATGCTTGTCTGCCTTTAACAAAGCAGACCTGTTAAGGCCTTATAAGAGTCGGGTAACCTCCAAGAGCCTATTTGCGAGTACCTTTGGGCATAGCTTCACATCAGAATTTAGTAAAGATAAAGGGCCGGTAGTGTTGAGGGAGAGTGGGGTCTTTCCCCGCTTTCGGAAGAGTAAGAATAATAGCTTCCATCATTTCCTTGGGAAATTGCTCGTGGAGACTGCCTCATTAAAAAGATTAGACAAGCGAGGAGTGAGAATGTCACAGAACGCTTTATAATATTCTGACGAAAGGCCATCTGCACCACGCGCTTTATGAGATGAAAGATCTTTAATTACCTTGATGATTTCTTGAGGGTCTATAGAGGTCTATTTACTAATTCTAGGGTCGATGCATCCATTGCGGGTAACCTCAATTTGTCCGAAAATGTTAATTTCCTCTAGAGAGGGCTGATGTACACCAGAGTCCTCCCGCAAATTGTACAATGAGGAGTAGTAATCGCTAAAGTTCTGCGCTATGTCATGTGGGCTAATAGCCAAGGTACCTTTGGCGTGATGAGCCAGTTGGGAGATCCAGCCGTTGATATCCGTAACTAGGTCCAGTAAGTGAAAGGACAGAGTGTCCTTGAATGCCATTGGACACCCCTTTGTTTTTTTTTTTTTTTAGAAAAGTTTGCCTGAAAAATATGTGGAAAAGATCTGAGAGCATTTAGGTGGGTTCAATGCTGTGAAGTGCGTCTCTTGTACGCATAGAATATCTGCTCGTTTGTTGACAGCATCTTTCCAAAGAGATCTCCTTTTGTGTGGGCTATTTAGCCCCTTTGTATTAAGAGATACTAGTTTCAGTACCATGGCAACACAATAAAATAAGTATACAAAGGGAGTGCCACAAAGTCACGTCAGGTGATAAAGAAGTGCACGGTGCACCAACAAAAGGTTTGCTGATGAAATAAAAAGAATAAGACAACAAAAAAGGGGAAAATTTGATCATACAGGCAGCCGCCCTGGCAACAGAGGGCCTCACAGCAGCCCATTGTACAGGCGAATCCTATACACATCCCTGATCAATAGTCCAGCCGGACGGGATCTGTGAATTTAGTAGGGGAAAAGCAACTCAAGGGAGTACGGGCAGGTAGGGGCCCAGAGAGCTCTGTGTAATAATTCCAGGGCAGAGGAACCACAGCATGGTGTGGTAGGAGGGTTGGTCCGCGATGTCTTCATCATCCTCTGGGGGGGGGGTAGTCCCCATTTTCTCATTAAGAGGAGGCCATCATCCAGGTCAGAAATCCAAAAGGTCCTGTTGTTCCTTTCAATTTCAAGTTTAGTAGGGAACTTCCACCTGTACTTGATGCTATTGTTGCGCAGGATTTTTGCTAACATGATACCAATATTCAAAAAAAAAAAAAAAAAGGGGCATGTCTCGGGAAATTAAAGGCCTGTCAGTCTGACATCGATAGTATGTAAACTTCTGGAGGGGATGATAAGGGACTATATCGTAGAGTTTTCTAAAGACAACATCAGCAGTAACCAGCACGGGTTTACAAATGGGCGTTCTTGTCAAACCAATCTCTTATTCTACGAGGAGGTGAGCTGTGAGCTAGATAGGGGGAGACCAGTGGATGTGATGTACCTGGATTTTGCTAAGGCGTTTGATACAGTTCCCCACAAACGCTTAATTTATAAAATAAGGTCTGCAGGCATCGACCGCAAAGTCTGCTCTTGGATACGGAACTGGCTAAAAGGGCGTGTCCAAAGGGTGGTAATAAATAGCGCATACTCAGACTGGTCTGAGGTGGTAAGTGGGGTCCCCAAAGGCTCAGTCCTGGGACCAACCCTGTTCAATTTATTAATAAATAGCATTGAAGACGGGATCAGTAGTTCTAGATCAGTTTTTGCAGACGACACAAAATTGGGCAGGGCAATAACTGCACAGCATGAAGCAGATACCCAACAGAATGACCTAGACAAAATAACGGAGAGGGCAACGACATGGCAAATTAGGTTTAATGTGGAGAAGTGTAAGGTTTTGCACTTGGGGGACTAAAAGCATAAAAGCACAATACACTTTAGGGGGGGAACCTTTGGGGGAATCAAAAATGGAGAAGGATCTGGGAATCCTGGTAGAGGATAGACTAAGCAATAGCATGCTATGTTAAGCGGCAGCTGCAAAAGCCGGCAGAATATTAGCATGCATAAAGAAAGGGATGTATTCCAGAGAGAAAACTATAATCCTACCACTTTATAAAACTCTGGTCCGACCACATCTGGAGTATTCTGTCCAGTTCTGGTCGCCGGTCCTCAGGAGGGATGTGTTTGAGCTGGAGAAGGTCCAGAGAAGGGCAACTAAACTAATAATGGGGATTGGAGGACCTTAATTATGAAGAGCGTCTGCAATCGCTTGATTTATTCTCCCTGGAGGAGAAGAGACACCTGAGGGGACATGATAGCAATTTATAAATCTCAATGGTGATCTCAGCATAGAAAAAAAGCTATTCAGTCGGAAAGATTGCATGAGGACTAGAGTACATACAATGCGATTAGAGGAGAAGCGTTTTAACCTCAGGCAATGAGGGGGGTTCTTTACTGTTAGGGCTACAAGATTGTGGAATTCTCTACCACAAGAGGTGGTTTCTGCAGGAAGTATGGAGGCTTTCAAAAGACTTAGACGTACATCTCAAGAATCAGAACATTCAGGGGTATGTGAGATGATTACGGCCACACACCTACACAGGTTGAACTGGACGGACTATTGTCTTTATTCAACCTCACCTACTATGCAACTATGTAACTGAAAACTGCTGTTCACAAACGCTCTCCATCCAACCTCACTGAGCTCGAGCTGTTTTGCAAGGAGGAATGGGCAAAAATTTCAGTCTCTCGATGTGCAAAACTGATAGAGACATACCCCAAGCGACTTACAGCTGTAATCGCAGCAAAAGGTGGCGCTACAAAGTATTAACTTAAGGGGGCTGAATAATTTTGCACACCCAATTTTTCAGTTTTTTTTATTTGTTAAAAAAGTTTGAAATATCCAATAAATTTTGTTCCACTTCATGATTGTGTCCCACTTGTTGATTCGTCACAATTACAGTTTTATATATTTATGTTTGAAGCCTGAAATGTGGCAAAAGGTTGCAAAGTTCAATGGGGCAGAATACTTTCGCAAGACACACATATATATATATATACATACATACATACACATATACATACATACATACACATATATATACATACACACATATATATACATACATACACACACACACACACACACACACTATATTATATATATATATATATATATATATATATATATATATATATATACACACATACACACACACACACACACACACACACACGGTATATAAATATTTTAGGCAAAATCTTAAAGGAATTGTAAGAAAGTTTATTATATATTATTAATATATTTAATTTTATACCAGAAGATACCGTATAAGTCTCTTCTGACACAGATGCTCTACCTACCAGCACTTTTTATACTGTTCGTGTACAGTAACAGCACAATAACTTTCAAGCGTATGCGAGGGACTTATGTCGCCCAACCAATCAAGACAGCTGCAGTCTCCAAACTCAACAGAAATTTGGGTGAAGTTTGAAGTGCCAGTTGGGAGTGCAGATATTGCTGCTCACTTAGGAAAGTCTTTCAATGTGCAAACACGCTGTGCATTTTTGCACATTATGGTAAAAATCTCCTTGGGCCCACCATTTTTCATTTAGTTTGGTGGGTTTAATGCCACTCTAAATTGGGCTAAAACTGGACAAAGTGGGTGCTCAAAGCTCCTACCGTGGCTTAGTTTGCCCTTCACCTACACCTTACTGCTATCTATGCCATTGCTGCGAATCATTAAATCATCTAGGAAACAAGTTAGTCAGATAGGAGCCACATGTGAAAAGCACCAAGTAGGCAGCAGTCAGAACTGCCTCACATTTTAGATGTAATTGGAGAGTTTGGAAGGCTGCTGCAGACATATGCAGTCACCTCTAGGCCTTTTTAACCTAATGTAATTACACATCTATGAAATCAGCATCAACTAGCTACATTTTTCAGTTACACCTGGGCACAAAACAGAAGAAGCCAGAACAATTTATGAAAAAGATTTATTCCAAAGATAATTTTTTTAAAAATGTTCATCTGTCAAGCAAATTAATCATACTGTTAAAGAGCAATGGAAAATAATCTACAGTCAAACACACCCATGCCTTTGACAATCACTGAGTATTAAAAAAATAAAGCTATTTAGCATGTCCAACAAAACCCAGAGACTTAGGAGCAGGGCAGACATTTTGCTCTCCAACATGATTTAATGAGTAGTAAGATGAAAAAGATGAGCCATGGTCACAGTAAAGGAAAACAGAATGTTAAAAATACATGAAAAATTAACTCTTAATGGAGACAGAGGGCAAAAAGATGACTGTATTAACGCTGGGATCACATAAGAATAAAGTCACACTTAACAGGCTAAGGGAAAGAGCTGTGTGGAAACTACAGTAACCCAAAGCAACCAATCTGGCTGGCAGCTTTGGGCTAAAGAACAGTGCACATCACTACCCCTTACAAAGTATGCCCGTATGGCTATATGCACATGAGCGTTTTTTGTCACACCCTACCAGTTTTCATAAAAAGTGGTTACAGTGTTTTACAAATATGGAAACAGGTGCAGACATTTTTTCATGCTAGAGGAGAATTAAAAAAAAAAAAAAATTAAAAATGATAAAAAAGACACAGGCATACATGCATACATTAAAGGTGAATTCCCTCTGAAGTCTGAGGAACATATGAAAACTGGTGTTTCTGAAGTATGAAAAAAAGCTAGGCTAGGAAAAAAAACTCCCATGTGGACAAGCCCAGACACGGTAGAAGCTGATGTCAGATAAGGCAGCCTCTCACAAAGAGGATTTCGCTAATTTAGGGGTTATTAAAAAGTCCATAGGTGGCCGGGTTGAAGAACAAGAGGCTTAGAGGAGGTGTCCTATTTTAGCCAATTGTCAATTTCTGAGCGGGTCAGCTGCGATCCTTCACCAACAGGACAGTGTGTTGACCTCCACTGGACACAGACAACACATCTCTGTTCTCAAGCTGCTTTCCTGTCATCTCATAAGGACTGCATACATCATCCTCTTCACCTGTACCAAGCTGCTGGTTAGTTCCCATACCCCAGGAGAAAACACGGCCTGTAGAAAACCAAAATAAATAAAAATGTCAAAATGTGTCCTGTGTGCATGAAACTGGCAATTTCTCCCTTCACCCTGTCCAAGGCCTCCAGACGCAAGAGGCCTGAAACCTAAGTAAACCAATAAACAATTGGTGTGTTATGGAAGTTCTTTTCAGAGCTTAATAGCGGTTATATGCATATCAAAAAATAAGGTAGAAAATGTATAAAAAAAAAAGATGTAATATACAATGAAGAGATTCGTATGCAACGCTCTTGGTTATGATCTACATATTCAACCAGGTAAATATTAAACACAGTTGCTTAAAAGGGAAAAGTTTAAACCATAAAAATGGTTTGATTTAAAAGAAATAACTTTAAATAGGGGCTGACAAACTAGGGGCAGAACAAAAAAAAAAAAAAAAAAAAAAAAAAAAAAGACACCAGCTTCAGTTTCAAACCTCAAGGCAAAAGAAGGAAGAAGAAGAACTTACCATCGCGAGATACCGCATAACTGACAGAAGCTCCACATGCCACAGAAGCAATTTTAGGGAGACCAGGTATCAATGTGGGTTCACTTTTCTCTTCAGAGTTCTCGCCAAGGCCAAGTCGCCCATACTCTGCACGCCCCAAACTGTATGCATTTCCTACAAATTAAACAGGCGGCAATAAAGTACACAGTGTAGAAGGTACTCAATTTACAGCTTTAGAAAAACTTACAAAAAAAAAAAAAAAAACACTTGCCTTCAGAGTCAAGACACACAGTATGATGCTGTCCACCAGAAAATCCCACCCATGATTTAGTAGAATTTTTAAAAGAGGTCAAGTTTTTGGGTGCAAAGCATGTGCTTGTAGTTTTGGTGCCTGCAGCAAAAGAATACATTAAATATATTAAAAAAAAAAAAAAAGTACAATATATGTGCACAGGGCTACTGTACAAACTTTAAACCTGATGCCACCCAAAACTACCCCCCACCTGTTTATTGCAATCTGTGTTCTTAATGGATATTCCCCCTCAGGGCTGCTGATAGAAATCATGGGGCCCCGTACAGCCTACCTGATGGGGCCCCCTTCAGCCCCACCCTTAACCACACCTCTGGCCACTCCCTAGACCCCGCCTTGAAACAATAATTGCATGTAAAAATCGGACAGGCAGGTTGTACCTATGTCGTCCTATTACTTGGGTACAATCAGCCTGTCTTAGCCGATCCCTGCTAACCTGGGCAAGATTGTAATCATCTATGGCTGGCTTAACTGAAACTTACATCAATAGTGACACCAAAACAGTGATCAGCTAAATTACTGTATAGTGTACACTATATTAATGCCACTGGCTCGGTTAACATCAAGGGGCAATGAAGGGGTTAACTGTGTGCCAAGTGTCATGTGTGTAATGTGTGCTGCTTTTACTAACAGATCTGGCTGTTTTGAAATAGCCAGATTACTGATCTGTGTATGAAGCCCTGTGTTTGTAAACACAGGACATTGTACTGTAATTGGCTACAGCTGATCAGCATGTCTCAGTCCCGGTTCACATTTATGCGATGCAGGAAGGCTGCAAATTCGCAGCCTGTTCCCGCATCGCAAACGCACCCCTGGCAGTTCACACTGCCATATGCGATACGCAGGGGGTGTCAATGAAATGTTAATGACATCCCCAGTTTGATCGCATATCGCAGTGCAATCTGACAGTTAGCACAGGATCGTATCGCACAAGTGTGAACCACTGTGCGATCCGATCCTGATGCGGCTGGAAAACAGGGTCATGTGCGACTTTTGTGCGGGTGCAGTGCGAATTTCAGTCATACAAAGTGTATGGCTGAATTCGCACCGCACATCCGATTGCATGTAATGAAGGATCTGATCCCTGGACGGATGGAAAAATAGGGTTTCCATCCGTCTGGATTTCACGGACAGGATCAGGTATGGATGGCAGCGGGTGTCAGTGGAGGTATCTCCGCTGACCCATAGAGCTGCATGGAGGGTCCGATCAGATCCGCCTAAAAAACCGACAGGCGGATCTGATCGGATCGCCTGTGTAAAAGAGCCCTTATGATAACACACAGGCAGCAGGTTCTCTGTCACAGTGTGTTACATAGCATGGCTGTTGGTTGCTGACCTTAACTCATGACCAATCGGCACCCAACAGCCATGCTATGTGACACACTGTGACAGAGAACCTGCTGACTTCTGTCTGTGTGTTATAGAGGGTGACAAAGTAATGTACAGTGCAGTAAATCAATAGTTGCCAATATTCCAAAAAAGTTTTTAGGGACACCTTTTTTCTGTGTTTCCATAAAGTTGCTGTAGGCAAAGCATGTACTTTAATTGGAGGCGGCACATTCATTTATTATGGACGTGGTCCTACAAGAAGGTTAATCATGTATTTCTATCAGGGATCTGACAGCAATGAAATAGTTAATCATGTCCAGCCACCAGGCCAGCAAGGATCTTCTAGCAATAATAAGGTTAATTATGGCTCTAACCACCAATAAGATCCCTGGTGGCTAGAGACATGATTAACTATTTCTTTGCTGTCAGATACCTGATAGAAGCACTTGATTAACCATTTTTTTGATAGCCGATCCCTTGTGGAAGTGCATGAATATATATATATATATATATATATATATATATATATATATATATAGCTATTAAAGGGGTAAATGTACATTTTCACCAGGGATCTGATAGCAATAAAATGGTTATTAATCATGACTTCCAAAATACAGATCTTCTACAAACAAAGGGTTAATCACACACTTCCAATCCATCTGCCAGCAATAAAAGGGTGAATGTCCAGTCACCAGGGATCATCTTCTAGGAATGAATGGACACAGCACCCTCTCGCCCCCAACAAAATACTGCCTGAAATGTGCCCCCCTTCTCTCATGACAACTCTGTGGCCAAACACCTCATCTCTATTACTGTAGTAGTTACCCTCACACCATCTTCTTCCACATTCTCTTATGCTGGCAGGAGTACAGTACGTGATGAGGGCAGACCTGGAGTGTTTTAGCTGCCCACTCGTGCATAGGCAATACTTCTATTCAGATCTTGAAGCCTATACCTGATTAGTAAAAACGTTCCCCTTCTGTACAGCGGCTACTAATGGAGAGGAGAGGTACTGCAAGTCTATATCAATAGACTGTCAGGCTGAGCTGCCGTGTGCTCGGCTGGAATTGGCTCACACATAAACGAGTTCTGTATTTCCAGGATAACGGCCAGGAAAAAGATGGGACATTGAGAGCTTTCCCTCTCCTCCTGGACTCGGTCAGCTGCCTGCCTCTCCATCTCTCTCACGCTGAGAATCTGATTACTAACTACTGAATGGGGAGCTCAGAGCTGAATGAAAGAAGATCACTCCGCCAGGGTATGACAATGGGCAAGCTGCAGCAGGAGACGGCTGGGACTTTAAACAGCTGGGACATGTAGAGCAGGCATGGAATGCACTGCGCATGCGCCCGAAAATGAAAAAAAAGTCCCTCCACTCTCACCATTACAGATCACCATAGAGGGGCCCAGAAAATAGCAGTAATAATCCCCCCCTAAGCTAGAGGTAGCGGCTAAGTGGGGTGTAATTTAGAAAGCCTGTTTTTAAAAAATTCTGCACTGACTGAGGCTGCCCGGGCCCCCCTGCAGAGCTCAGTAGCCGGGCCCGGTACAACAGGGCTGGTTGTACTGGCTTATCAGCGGCCCTGGCTGTGTTCTGGTTTGCTGGTTCCTGTATCTAGCTGGTGCACAAACAACAGATTTAAATCCAAACTATTTATCACAGACTTGCGAATTATAGTGAAATGAGGAGGACAACGAGGAGGACATGTTGTGTAACTTGACTTCCCCCTTCTCCCCACTCAGATGGAAGCATTAGACTTCATTAACAACATCACAATCAGCAAGAAGCTAGCGAGCCCAGTGAAACAGAACTAGAGACTGGTTGCAGCCAAAGAACAGCCTGAAGGACCAAAGCTCAAAACTTGCACCAAATAAAGGTAAATTCCCTGCCTGATAGGGGAGCCTTCAAAAACAACAAAGAAGGAGGACACAGGAAATCAGCCTGGAGCCCAAGACCACACAAACCAGTAAGGATTACTTAATAGAGAAGGAAGCACCAGACCATAGACCAAGTGAGAAGCTGTACAATCTGAACCTGCCAATGGGTGTAACAATAACTAATTGTACTTTGGGAAGGAAAGCAACCAACATGGTTAACAAGGATAGGGAACAACCATGGTAGATGTTTACTAGGTATCAGACTTGAGAAAAAGTCCCTGTGCAACAAGACCAGCCAGTCTAGAAAGAAAGGATCTAAGCCTTTACTTGCCTGACCCCATAAGGGCAGAGAAACTAGAACTCCCACAACTGTCACACAAACGCCTCGCCAAGGCAAGAAACCGGGGAGCAGGAAACTCAGAATTTGATTGCAAAGACAGCATGCCCTAAGGTGTAGAAAGCTTCCCAACAAGGGTAGGCAAGAAAGGAAGATTAGAACCAACCCATAAATAGGAGAGATGAGTTACCACACCAATGGAGCTGAAGATAAGCTAGGTACACTTACTGGTTGCACAAAAGATATCTCCTGGGGCGAGCACCAAGAGGACCCCTGTAAAAAATATATCTTACCTAACCTTAAATGCAAGAGTCAAAGGGCTAAGAATGCTCCAGACTCCCAAAATTCAACAAAGGTCAAGAATCAGGCACAAAGGACAGGAGTCTTATCGGGGCAGCAAAGAATTTTCTAGAAAAGAAATCGGTGCCAGAAAGACCTCCATTACAAAATTGCAGATCAGCCAATAGAGAAGGGCTGAAACCCAGCTGGACAGGTCTCATGGAGTACTCAAGGCATTTCCTGATTCTGATGGAGGATACCTGCAGCAGGAGGGGAGTCTGTTCCAACTGCAGACAGCCCAGGGAGAGACAAGGCCCTCCGCTGTTATTCTACACCTGCAGCGTAGGGTTTGCGATGTGCCTCACTGCAAGAACCTCACCATCATGTCCAGAAGCTACCAACTGGTAAGAACTGACTTCCAGGGGATGGCCCTTATTATAGAATCCTAAGCAGTCCTAACATCCACCTGGTAAAACTTGGTAAAAGTGTGAACTGAGGACCAGGTAACGGCCTTGTAGACCTGAGAAATAGAAGCTTGGTGGTGAAAGGCCCAGAATGCAACCACACCCCAGGTAGAATGTGCCTTTACTGGAAAGGGAGGAAGTCTTCCTTTTAATCCATAAGCTTGAAAAATAGGGTGCAGAATTCAACAGGATAAGGTTGACTTTGAAGCGGCATGATCTTTTTTCAGGACCCTCAGGAAGCACAAAGTGGTAATCTGAATGCCTAATCCAGTGATGGCGAACCTTGGCACCCCTGATGTTTTGGAACTATATTTCCCATGATGTTCAGCCACACTGCAGAATGCACAAGCATCATGGGAAATGTAATTCATAAACATCTGGGGTGCCAAGGTTCGCCATCACTGGCCTAATCGCTGCAGTCGACTTTAAGCAAGTTCAGATAATACAGACCACATCCAAAGTATGGAGAGCTTTGTCCCCCAGTGACTGAAGTCCGGAACAAAACAAAGGCAGGACTATGTCTTGATTAGGATGAAAGGCCGAGACAACTTTAGCAAGAAAGACAGCACTACCTTGTCATCATGGTAAAGTACTAGAACTGGCTCTTTACATGAAAGAGTCACCAACTCCTTGACCCTACTTGAGAAGAAGTAGTATGGGCTACCAGAAAAACATGATTTTTTTTTTCAAAAAGGACCAAGGGAAGGTCTAAGATAGGTGAAAATTGAAATTTCTGTAAAACAGAGAGCACCAGATTAAGATCCCACTGTGTCAAGGGCAGCCGGGACAATCTGTGTGACACCCTGCAAAAAGGAAGGAACCAAACCAAAGAATGAGAAGCAAATGGCCTCTGGAAATATAACCCCAATGCAGATATCTGACCCTTGATTAAGGCCAGATGCATCTCAACCCCTGTCTTAAGAAAGGCCAGGTCTTCCGTGAAGTTGCCTTTCTAGCTTTTTAAAGTGTAGGAATGACTGAATCCAAAACTCCTCTGTCCCTTAAGACTCTGGCTTTAATAGACATGGCGTTAAATAGCAAGCATAAAAAAGGTTGGAAGATCAGATTTTGTGACAGGAGGTCAGAATGATCCAGAAGGGTCCAGGTACTGTCCCCTGACATGTTCATGAGTTCCTAAAATAATGTTCTCCTGGGTCAATCCAGAGTAATCAAATCACTGAGATTCCTTCCCCCCAGATTCTGCAAAGTAGCTGAAGTGGAGGGAAGGCATATATCATGGAGAACTGGTCCCATAGAGTCAGCAGAGCATCCACCACAAATGCATGAGCATCCCTGGTCCTGGAAACAAACCTGTTCAGTTTTGTATTGAACCTGGACACCAGAAGATCCACATCTGGAGTGCCCTATTGCTGACAAATCTCCTCAAACACTTCCAGATGAAGAGCCAAATCCCCCAGCGACTACTGTTGTCAAGGAGGAAGTCCACCTGCCAATTTTTTAGCCCTGGAATGTGAACCACACAATAGGAAGAAACGTGAAGCTACACCTAGGCAGAAATGAGATCCACTTCCTCCTGGGCTGCTCAACTTCTTGATGATTTATGTAAGCCACTACCGTGGTGTGTCATTCTGGACTCTGACAAGAAGGCTCTGTAGCAAGAGAGCAAAACAGATTGTCCTCAGTTCCAGACAAAGTTCCCTGCACTGCCAGGTGACCTATTGGGACACATAGGTATACATCCTTTATCTCCACTGATGCAAGGAAATACAGGAATTTGTTGAGGTAGTTTAGGGTCCAAAATCGGATTAACATTGCGGTTTGGTTTTGGATTTGTGAAGAGATTTGAATAAAAGCCACTGAACTATTGGTCCCCTAGGATAATAACTCCCTCAGCAAAAAGATGATCCACGGCCTGCGAAAGAGCCAAACATTTTTGTGGATTCAAAGAAATTTTTGAAAGCATAAAGGGGAAAGCTCTGTAGCCACAGGTCACGACACCTTACCCACTTGTCTGCTATCTCTGCCTGCCAAATTTCAGCAAAAGCCTTCAAACAAGCCCCACACACACAAGTGGGTGTGCCCCTTTTTTGGGACGAGGACTTAGCATCTGATTTTGCTGGCTTGGGGCCCAATGCTTTTAATGGACCTGGGTCTGGGGTTTGTACTTTTTAGACAAGGCCTGAGGACAACTAAAGGAATTTTTAGTGGAAGAAGAGAATGGACCAGATGATGTTTGAAGTGTGCGCTTGCCCTTCTTAAAGCGGAGTTCCAGCCATTTACTCACCTGTCCAACGGTCCAGCGATGCGGCCGCCGGAAGCCTCGATCCTCTCCCTCGGCGCCGGCATCACTGCTGTGGGCACCCGGCTGTTACAGTTTGCGGCTTCACAGCCGGGTACCCACTGCGCATGCGCGAGTCGCGCTGCGCGCCGTGATTGGCCGGCAATCTTCTGGGACCTCTGACGTGTCCCAGAAGATTGCAGGGAGGGAGGGGGAGAGGAGAACTTCCGCTCAGGGCGCCGCGGCGCTCCGAGCGGAAGTGGGAGCGGGTACCTGTCAAAACTAGGTACCCGCTCCCCCCCCCCAAAAAATGACATGCCAAATGTGGCATGTCGGGGGGTCAGGACTCCCTAAAGCGGAAGTTCCACTTTTGGGTGGAACTCCGCTTTAAAAGGAAAAAGGGTACTCTTACCATCTGAAATCATGTGGATATACTTATCCAGGTCAGGGCCAAACAAATTTTCCCAGTGAAATGGAAAACTTACCAGCAACTTTTTGCAGGGAGGTTTGGCTGCCCAACACTTTAGCCAAAGAATCCTGCGCATGTGCACAGAGTAGACAAGAAATCTGCTAAATGGTATCCTTCAAGGCATCCACAGCAAAACAGAGGTCACAAGGAAATTCTGCCAGATGTGCGCCCATATCAGCATCTCCATTAGAGGACTCCAACTCTCTGGAGAGACATTTTGCCCCAACCTTAAGGCTCTGGTAGATTCCGATAACCGCAATCACTGGCTGTAGAGCCGCCCTCGCCAATGCAAAGGATGATTTTGACAATCACTCTAATCATTTGTCAGAAGTCTCCTTGACAACTGAAATGTTGTCCAACCAGGCAAGTCAGGTTCTTGTTGAGATAAGAAACTGCTTATGGGCTCTTTCACACGGGCGTTCGTTTGCGGATGAAAAACGGACATAATGTATCTCTATGTAAATACGGATGTCATCGGATGATCATCCTCTGACATCCGTTTTTTGTCAGTTCAGTTCAGTTCAGTTTTTTTGAACGGAGGAGAACCCTATTTTTTCTTCCTTTCAAAAAACGGAACTGAAGCAAAAACGGATGTCAGTGGTGTCATCCGCAGACATCCGTATTTACATAGACATGCATTATGTCAGTTTTTCATCCGCAAACGGATGGGATGAAAAACGGACATACGGACCGGATGACACAAGTGTCATCCGTGTCCGTTACAAAAAAAAAAAAGGACCTGATCGGGCAAAAAAAAAAAAGGAACGCCCGTGTGAAAGAGCCCTAACTCTTAACCACCATACATATACTACGGCACTCTGCCGCTGCTGGGCAAATCGATGGCCACTCGCGATCTCCCGCAGCAGAGGGAGAAAGACAGACGGCTGATGTAAACACAGCCGTCTGTCATTCTCCTTTAGAGTATCACAGAGGCTATGCGATCCTGCTATATAGGATTGCATGTCTCTGTGATGATCTCACAAGCCACGCCCCCTGACAGCTTAATCACCAGTAAAGTTAACCCCTTCCCTGCCAGTGTAATTTTTACAGTAACAGTGCATATTTATAGCACTGATTACTGTAGTAATGTCACTGGTACCCCCAAAAGTGTCAAAAATGTTAGTAAGGGGTCCGATCTGTTCCGCCGCAATGTCGAGGTCCCACCCAAAAAAACCCTGATCGCCGCCATTACTAGTTAAAAAAAAAAAAAACAATAAAAATGACAAATCTTTCCCGTAGTTAGTAAACGTAATAACTTTTGCGCAAACCAATCAAAATACGCTTATTGCAATTTTTTTTAACAAAAATATGTAGCGGAAAACAAATTGGCCAAAAATGTTAAAAAATTTTGATTTTTATATTTTTGTTTTTTGAGAATTTCATACAAAAAAATGTGAAAAAAATGGATTTTTGTAAAATCTTACCGTAAAATCCTTTTCTCTTAGCTCATTGACAGACGTAGTCCTCTGTGATACAGCACCTTCGGGTTATGTTGCCTCCACAGGAGCAGGACTAGACAGGAAATTAAAATGCTCTGGCCACACCCTAGGGGCAGTCCCAGAGGGTATATCCTCTCTCTCTCTGCCTCAGCAAATCAGTTATGTCAAAAAGCAGTCTTTAGAGATTTTAACCCAACCCAACTCAAAAACAGAGGGGCGGGGACTACGTCTGTCAATGAGCTAAGAGAAAAGGATTTTACGGTAAGATTTTACAAAAATCCATTTTTCTCTATCGCTCATTGACAGACGTAGTCCTCGGTGATACAGCACCTTTGGGACGTCCCAGAGCAGTATCACAAATGAGGGGTGGGAAAATGGAAATCAAATCCCAATCTAGAAGGCCCAACCGGTGCCAACTAGAAGTTTACAATGCTCATCCTTAATGATGAGACTCAACAAAAAAGAAAAAAATTTTTTTTTTTTTTTTCAAACAGAAAAAAACCCTCGAGGTAGACCACCGGTCTCCTCAAATTGCGGCCTGCAAAACCTTGCGGCCAAATGAGGCATCCGCCGATGCCGTCACATCAATTTTATAGAATTTTGTAAAGGTATGTACCGACGACCAGGTGGCCGCCTTACATACCTGGACCACTGACGCCTGATGGCGAAAGGCCCAGGAAGTACTGAGCGCTCGAGTGGAGTGCGCCCTAACAGGGAACGGAGGACTCTGACCCTTAATAGAATAAGCCTGTACCACCGTCAGTCTAATCCATTTGGCAATGGTCGCGGCAGATGCAGGCAAACCCTTTCTGGGGCCATCCGTGATCACAAAAAGTGAATCCGTCTTACGGAATGATTCCGTAGCTTTCAGGTATACCCTGATTGCCCGAACCACATCTAAGGAATGCAACGCATGTTCCCGATGATGCTTGGGCTGAGGACACAAGGAAGGTAGTACAATATCTTCATTCAGATGAAAATCTGAAACCACCTTAGGAAGAAAGGATGGCTTAGGATGAAGTACTACCTTATCCCTATGAATCCCTAGGTATGGGGACTGGCATGATAATGCAGCCAGTTCTGACACCCTGCGAGCAGAAGTGATAGCCACCAAGAAGGCCACCTTCTGGGATAAAGTAAGCAAGGGAATCTCCCTGATGTTTTCAAAGGGAGGTTTCTGTAGAACCGACAAAACTAAATTAAGATCCCAGGGCGGTAAGGGCGCGCGGACTGGTGGAGCCAGGTGCCGCACCCCCTGGATGAAATTCCGCACCAAGGACTTGGTAGCTAAAGGTTTCTGAAAGAAGATTGCTAATGCTGAAACTTGACCCTTGATGGTGCTCAAGGCTAGCTTCTGCTCAACCCCTTGTTGCAAAAAAGCCAATATTCGAGTCACCGAATAGGTACGTGGAGGAAATCCTAAAGATTCGCACCACGCAATATAAGTCTTCCATGTGTGATAATAGACCTTGCTGGAAGTCGCTTTCCTTGCTTTAATAAGGGTAGGAATGACTGAAGCAGACAAACCTCTGTCCTTCAGTACTTGGGTCTCAATGGCCAGGCCATTAAAACCAGCGACTGTAAAGCACGATGGTAAATTGGTCCTTGAGACCACAGACACTCCCTGAGACGAAGTTCCCACGGAACGTCTGCGACTAGCATGTCCAAGTCGGCCAGGCCGGCTTGACGAGGCCAGCCTAGAATTTCTAGGACCACTGGCGCTGATTGGATCTGAACCAGGCGTCCCTAGAGCTATCTGGCCCCGACCATCCGAGAAAGTCTGGTCGTTTTCTGTTCCCACACATTTATCAGATACCTGATTCCTATCAGGAAGGGTGATCTTTTCTGGTTGAACCTCAGGGACCGAAGTCACCCGACTAGAGGCTTCTTGGCCTGTCTGGTCAACCAGATCCGATTCCTGTGGGGAATTGGGACTAATCTTAGGAAAAGGAAAAGATCTATTCAGGGAACGGTGACTACCGCTCCCTGTAGTACTTAAATGTTGGAAGGGAAGAATCGCACCGGTAGTAGTAGTTGATGCTCGATCTAATGTCCTGAATACCGGTGAAAACGTCCCCCCACCCTGAAACCGGGTGGGGGCGCACCTTCAGGCTGTGTACTCCTTTGCTTCGGGTTTGGCTGAGTTGGTCCTCTGTTTGTCCGACCAGCCCTGCTTGAACCCTCCTGGAGGAGTCTTGCCTTTCCCGCTTGTTCCAGCCGGGCGCCCTTTATGGGCGGTAAAGAAAGGTCCTCGCTTGTTGCGAGGTCCCTTAGCTTTAGCAGCCTGTGGCAAAAAAGTGCTCTTGCCCCCAGTGGCATCCTTAATGATTTCATCTAGGGTGGCCCCAAATAGACGATTCCCCTGAAAGGGGAGATTTGTCGAGGTCTTTTTGGAACCTAGGTCAGCTGACCAGCATTTTAACCACAGCACACGTCTGAGGATAACCGCTGACATAGATGCATGCCCTAATAGGGGAGTAGTGTCCAAGGCTGCGTCACAGATAAACTGTAGCCCTTGTATAATCTGTTCCATCAAATCAGATGTCTCCTGGGGAATATCTTTTCCCCTAAGGTCTTGGCGTACCATTCTCGCCCATTCCGTAAGTGTCTGGGAAACTAGACCAATAACAATTACTGGTCTAAATGCTGACCCTATCAGAGAGAAGATAGTGCGGGACTCTGCTTCCATCTTTCGATCCACCGGATCCTTAAAGGACGAAGTGTCCTCCACTGGGATAACCGTGGCTTTATTCAGCCTGGAAATAGGTGGATCCACCACTGGTGGTACCGTCCATTTCTTAATGATGGATTCCTCAAACGGATAGCGTCTAGCAATACGCTTGGAAATAGTAAAGGTACGTTTAGAATGCTCCCATTCTCCTTTAATCTTATTACCAAAACACTTGAGTACAGGAAAAACCTTCACCGTTTTTGATGGGCTTGTTAGTACCAAAAGGAATCTCTGTTTCAGTTGCTTCTGCTGGTAAAACCTCAAGTTTTAAGGTTTCCTGCACTGCCACAACTAGTGCGTCCACCAATGCTTCTTCCTGAATTATAGCAGGAGAAGAAACGTCCTCCTCACTGTCTGAGGGAGCTTTACCTGAGGTAACAGCCCTTGCAGAGGGACCTGCAGTGACCATCTCTGAATCTGAGTCAGAGGTGTCAGATAGTATAGGGGTAGGCGGGGGTCGCTTCCTTGACCCCCGTCCCTGACAGGCCGCCTCCACCCGAGCCATCATAGACTCCAAAATTGCTGTAAATGCCTCTACACTCTGTGCACCGGCGGGTCCCGTGGCCCCCTCGAGGGAAACAGGTGGGGGAATATGTGTGGCAGGGTCCATAATTATTCCAGTCACTTCCTGGATAATATAATTCAAAAATAAAAAACTTTTTTTTTTTTTTTTTCAGACCCCCAGCGCCACAAAAGCCCCTTAGTGTTACCTGCTAGGGATCCCTATCGATCGAGAGAGAGAGAGAGATAGACCCCCAGGCTCACCACTTGATGCTCAGAGTTTAACTGCAACAGGTTACAGCGCTGTCTTGACAAACCGGAAGTCATTTGGCTGGCTGCCCAGGAAGAAAGGAGGCGGCTCCGCCCCTCTGCACGCCTTCTGGCGCCTCCCCTAGCTCCACGAGGTGTTTGGATCACCTCAAACATGGCCGCCCCCATGCTGGAGACACGAGGCTACGCCAAAATGGCGGCTCGTGCAATCCAGCAAAAAAAATGGCGGCGGCCTGTACTGAATAGCGGTGTGCTGCAGGGCACACAACACTCTCTCTGCATGGAGATTTGGCGTGGTTGGCGGTACCGGCCCTGGCGGACCGCATGGCCGTTCGGAAGGCCTGCTTATAGCTGGAGATCTGATTTAGGAAGGCAGTCTACATGTCCGTGGCTTCTGACTGGTAGGTACCTTATTCTTATCACAGTAAGATTCCCAGAATGCCACTGATTACAATCTTTTAAACATGTATACAATTAGATTGTTAGCTCCCAAACCAAGCCTCCTGGCTCTTTGCACATAAAATCACACTCAAAGTAGGGGGATCTGTGTCATGTTATAGGATAGAGGGGGACTCTATCTTACCATACAGAGAGGGGCCCGCGTTCACCACAAGACCCGTCAGGGGAAAAGGGGGAACATACTACTCACCATACCGGAACCAGGCGGGCACCAACTCCTGACAGTACCCCTCTCCACCGGGGCGGGAGGGCTGTCGACCGATACGGACGCTGTGACTCGTGGTCTTTGGCGTTTCAGCGAGACGTTTAACTCGCGGGGTCAGTCCCTTAATGGGACTTTGTCGCGGCCGACCCAGCGCGGAGCTATGGCCTGCACGCGCTCATAGGCTGAACTGGGGTGACCACCGGATCTCAACATCCAGCCCGTCGCGCAGTTCAGCTTTCTTGCTTGAAGATCTCACAGGAACACTGGAGAAAAAAAGCTGTCTAAAAAATCTTTTAAGAAAAAAATCTTGCCAGGACCGAAGATCCCAGCAAGGTATCTAGGTCCTTACTCCTAACTAGACAGAAAATAACTGATTTGCTGAGGCAGAGAGAGAGAGGATATACCCTCTGGGACTGCCCCTAGGGTGTGGCCAGAGCATTTTAATTTCCTGTCTAGTCCTGCTCCTGTGGAGGCAACATAACCCGAAGGTGCTGTATCACCGAGGACTACGTCTGTCAATGAGCGATAGAGAAATATTGTTATTTTTTAAAATTGATGCTCTTTTTTTATTTATAGCGCAAAAAATAAAAATCGCACAGGTGATCAAATACCACCAAAAGAAAGCTCTGTGGGAAAAAAAGGATGTCAATTTCATTTGGGTACAGCGTTGCATGGCCACGCAATTGTCCGTTAAAGTCACGCAGTGCCGAATCGCAAAATAGGGCCTGGTCATTGAGCAGCCAAATCCTCCGGGGCTAAAGTGGTTAAAGAAGTCTTTCTCTATTGGGTATTTCTGAGCGAATATCTTTGGTGGAGCAAACACCATATTGGGATGAGTCCAGTCTGCATATAGAACATCCTTAATGTCAGGATGCATCAGAAAGTATTGAGGATTAGGCGACGATGGATGCCATGATCCTAAGGGCTGAACTTTCTGAGAAGATTTGGATAATGGCAGCATAAATTAAGTATGGCCCATTTCCAAGAATTACTATAAAAATGCCTTTTGGGTTAGAATTAAACTCTGACCCTTGGATTCTTCAGGCGCGGAATTCTTAGTGGAGGGGTCTTACACCTTCCCATCCACAGGGATATCCTCATTTGCTTCTGCTGCATCCTCTCTGAGGTACTCTTCATTTAATAAGGAGAGAGGGGCAATGCTTGTGCTTGTGGCCTTGATGATTGGAACCAGCTAAAATACCAAAAAGGTGTTCCATCAACCCCACAAATGCAGACAACTGGTCCTCCTATGTCACGTAGGAACTGGATAAACGTGCCCCAGAACTACCCAAAAAATTAAGGGAGCTACAGCTGCAAGGAAAAGGTTAACCTCCAGGGGACAGTTTACCAGCGTGGCTGCATATAGGTTCCTCCCTGCATGATGGCGGTATATGGGACATCTCACCCCACCTCCCTGCCATTTTGTAGACCTGTGGTCTGCTGTCTGTTAAATAACTGCACCTGTGCTGGGGTAGCTTCCAGGCCGAACAGGGATCTCAATCATCATATGCCAATAGATCACTACGTGTTTCGCTTACAGATTCCTCAGGAGATCCTATTGGTGCTGGGAGATACAGTGTAATTACTATATGATACAAAGTGCATACATTTCTTTCCACATCATTAGTATAACATATGACATTTTTCAATTTTCAATATTAGGGCTGGGCGATTTTGCCTAAAAAAAAATCTTCGATTTTTAAAGAAAAATTTGAGTTTCGATTCGATTTTCGATTTTTTTTCCAATGCACTTAAAAAATGACTGCAGAGTCTGGAGGGAGGACTGAGGAGAAGGAGAAGCGCTGTATATGTGTGTCTGACTCTGACGGACCACCGCCGCGCCTGGATGTGACGTCAGCTGCGGGCGGTGCGTCTGTGACCCTATCGACTTAACTGGATTGGGAGAACCATTTGTGGTTTCAGTCCCATCGCGTGCAGCAAGGAATTGTAAGGAGCAGCAAGTGTGGGCAGGAATTTGGCCTAGCACCTACCATGCGAAGCCTAAGACCGTGAACCTGGAGCAAGGCAGTCATGGAGGAGGAGTGTCTGATGAGGAGAAGTTAAGAATTGGCAGTTACATGTGCAGGGCTGTGGAAGCTGCACAGTTGAACCAGGCTAGAGGAGGGAAGGGTGTTGGCGCTGTTGTGGTTGATCGAGAAAGTGGCAAAGTTTTGGCAGTGGGGACTGATCAAACTGGAGAAAAGGGAGAACCACTGCTTCATGCTTGTATGGTGGCAATAGACATGGTGGCACGCCAACAAGGAGGAGGTGCATATGAATGCCTCGTTGGACTGGAAATTGAGCAACAACCCAAAAAGCACAGTGTAACCAAAAAGGATGGGGAACAAATAGGGGATGAGGGGGAGAGCCGGAAGCGCACACAAGAGAACAGTGGACAGTGTACTGGAGAGCTGCCATACCTATGTACTGAGTATGAGGGGTTGCGGCGCGCTGTGATAGGTACAGAGAACTCCCCGGCCTGGATGTGACGTCAGCTGCCGGGAGAGGAAGCGGGCGGTGCGTCTGTACAGGCCAGGGGCTGTGATAGGATAGGTACCTATCCTATCACAGCCCCTGACCTGTACAGATGCACTGCCCGCTTCCTCTCCCGGCAGCTGACGTCACATCCAGGCCGGGGAGACTTTACCTATCACAGCGCACGGCAGCCCCGGCCTGTACAGACGCACCGCCCGCCCCGCAGCTGACGTCACATCCAGGCACGGCGGTGGTCCGTTACTGGGGAGTTCGGTGGCTGCACAAGGCAGAAAAAAAGTATTGTAGAAAAAACTCAAGTTTAAAAAAAAAAATTTTTTCATACTAAAAAATCGATAAATCGATTTACGCCCAGCCCTAAAACATATCATGAATTCCAACTAGAGAACATGATGTACACATATAAATATACATTGGAGTACTCGTAGGCCCCTACCCAAACCCCAAGGGGGGAGAAAAACACTCAGCACCCGGGCCAGCACGATGGCATGAGGAAAAGTCATACACACATCAGTTTCTTCATGCCACCGTGCTGGCCCGGGTGCTCTATGTGTTTTTTCTCCCCCCTTGGGGTTTGGGTAGGTGCCCATGAGTACTCCAATATATATTTATGTGTACATGATGTTCTCGAGTTGGAATTCATGATATGTTGATTGAAAATTGCAAAATGTGATATGCTATACTAATGATGTGGAAACAGATGTATGCACTTTGTATCATATAGTAATTACACTGTATCTCCCAGCACCAATAGGATCTCCTGAGGAAGCTGTAAGCGAAACGTGTAGTAATCCATTGGTGCTTGAGATCCCTGTTCGGCCCGGATATCCAAAGATCATCGCAGATTCTGTTTCCCCTTATACCAGATCTTAGTTTGATATGGGCATGTAAAAGGTTCTTTTGCCCTAATATATTTCCCTCGTATGGGGAAATACTGTACTGTTTTTACCACACAATTTTTCCATATGATATGGTTTTAATATTATTCACTATGTTGTTATAATACATTTCTTATTTTTATCTGTTGAGTACTTGTTGTTTCCTTATGGGATTATTAGTGGCTACCTCAAAAGTCCTACTCACCCCTTCATTTCTTCTGTAATGTACTATTTGGATGTGGTGCCACATAATTCTGAGTCACGTCTCAAATCTATTACAAATAATGTGAACTACTGAGCGGGTAGCCCAACACCTAGACACAACTATTACACACTAGGAGGAGTGCTACTGTAATCAGGGAAAAGGAACTCCACTTGTAAAGACAAAAGCAAGGGAAGGGAAAAAAAAACAGCGCAGACCTCTGGTGTAGTAAAGGGATCAAAGGGCATAATATATTGTTTTTATTTTAACCACTTTACCACTAGAGGATTTTGCTGTCTTACATCCAGGCCACTTTTTGCGATTCGGCGCTGTGCGACTTTAACTGACAATTGCGACGCCGTACCCAAACGAAATTTACTTCCTTTTTTTCCCACAAACAGAGCTTTCTTTTGGTGGTATTTGATCACCTGTGCGATTTTTACTTTTTGCGATATAAACAAAAAAAGAGTGTTTATTTTGAAAAAATAACAATATTTTTAACATTTTTTTATATGAAATTCCCCCCCAAAAAATCAAATTTTTTAAAAATTTTTGGACAATTTGTTTTCTGCTACCTATGTTTGGTAAAAAAAATCAGAATAAGCGTATTTTGATTGGTTTGCGCAAAAGTTATTGCGTTTACTAACAAAGGGAAAGATTTTTGTTATTTTTGGTGTTTTTTTTTAACGCGTAATGGCGGCGATCTGCGATTTTTTTTGCGGGACTGCGACATTGCGGCGGACAGATTGGACCCTTGACTGACATTTTTGACACTTTTGGGGGTACCAGTGACATTACTGCAGTAATCAGTGCTATATATATATATATATATATATATATATATATGCACTGTTACTGTAAAAATGACACTGGCAGGGAAGGGGTTAATTTTATTGGAGAGGGAGGGGTTAATGTATGCCTGGTGCTTAGTAACGCGTGGGGGGGGGGAGGTGACTGAGTGACACAAGGACAGATCGAGGGTTCAGCTATGCTGAACCCTGCAATCTGACCCTGCCTGTCACTTAGGAGATCAGCTCGCTCTGTTTACACAAGCGGGCGGATCTCCAAACTAGATTCCCAGACGATCGGGGAAGAGCAGCGGCGATCGCCGCCGCTCCTCCCCTGGCCCGACTCCCGCTGTGACTGAAAACAGCGGGAGCGCGCCGTCGAGAGAGGGGAATGTCTGGTGACGTAGACCTACGTCGCCAGACGATAACGAGCCACTGTGCCGCAGTAGCAGCACGGTGAGCAGTGGGGAAGCGGTTAATTTAGGAAATTATGTTGCAGATTGAAAAGGAAAGGTCATTTTTAATAACATTCAATTACAATATGACTTGTGTCACAATTGTATACACTGCATTATTTTTTTTCCCCACGAAAGTGGAATTTACCTTTACATGAATGGCAAGCATGCTCATTAGCAGCTCTGAAACAGACAACCCATTCAGAGGTACAGACATACAGCTGTAGGCAGTGCCCACAGGGGCCTGACATTGTACCTGCAAAACCTTGCAGGCTCCTGTTTAAAAAAAAAACATAATAAATGCACATTTTTTTTAAGCTTAACTTAGCCTTTAATACAACTGCCTTCTACATATCACTTGTGATCAACTTCTCCTGGCACAGTGGGACTGTTATGCAGCTATTCCAGTGCAGCTACACCACAAAACAAGGCAAAATGTCTTGTCTCCCATGTATAGAATGTGTCGGCAGATAAGAACCATTTGGCCCATCTAGTCTGCCCAATATATCTGAATCCTATGAATAGTCCCTGGCCCTATCTTATATGAAGGATAGCCTTATGCCTATCCCATGCATGCTTAAACTCCTTCACTGTATTTGCAGCTACCACTTCTGCAGGAAGGTTATTCCATGCATCCACTACTCTCTCAGTAAAGTAATACTTCCTCATATTACTTTTAAACCTTTGCCCCTCTAATTTCAAACTGTGCCCTCTTGTGGTAGTTTTTCTTCTTTTAAATATGCTCTCCTCCTTTACCGAGTTGATTCCCTTTATGTATTTAAAAGTTTCTATCATATCCCCTCTGTCTCTTCTTTCTTCCAAGCTATACATGTTAAGGTCCTTTAACCTTTCCTGGTAAGTTTTTTTCTGCAATCCATGTACTAGTTTAGTAGCTCTTCTCTGAACTCTCTCTAGAGTATCTATATCCTTCTGGAGATATGGCCTCCAGTACTGCGCACAATACTCCAAGTGAGGTCTCACCAGTGTTCTGTACAGCGGCATAAGCACTTCTCTCTTTCTACTGCTTATACCTCTCCCTATACATCCAAGCATTCTGCTGGCATTTCGTGCTGCTCTATTACATTGTCTTTCCACCTTTAAGTCTTCTGAAATAATTACTCCTAAATCCCTTTCCTCAGATACTGAGGTCAGGACTGTGTCAAATATTCTATATTCTGCCCTTAGGTTTTTACGTCCCAGGTGCATTATCTTGCACTTATCCACATTAAATTTCAGTTGCCAGAGTTCTGACCATTCTTCTAGTTTTCCTAAATCCTTTTCCATTTGGCGTTTCCCTCCAGGAACATCAACCCTGTTACATATCTTTGTGTCATCAGCAAAAAGACAAACCTTACCATCGAGGCCTTTTGCAATATCACTTATGAAGATATTAAACAAAATTGGTCCCAGTACAGATCCCTGAGGTACCCCACTGGTAACATGACCTTGTTCTGAATGTTCTCCATTGACTACAACCCTCTGTTGTCTGTCACTCAGCCACTGCCTAATCCACTCAACAATATGGGAGTCCATGCTCAATGACTGCAGTTTATTGATAAGTCTTCTATGTGGGACAGTGTCAAAAGCCTTACTAAAATCTAGATATGCAATGTCTACTGCACCTCCACCGTCTATTATTTTAGTCACCCAGTCAAAAAAAATCTATAAGATTTGTTTGACATGATCTCCCTGAAGTAAACCCATGTTGTTTTTCATCTTGCAATCCATGGGATTTAAGATGTTCCACAATCCTATCCTTTAATAGGGTTTCCATTAATTTGCCTACTATTGATGTCAGACTCACTGGTCTATAGTTGCTCGATTCCTCCCTACTACCTTTCTTGTGAATGGGCACGACATTTGCCAATTTCCAATCTTCCGGGATGACTCCTGTTACTAATGATTGGTTAAATAAATCTGTTGAAGTGCCTGTGTTCATACCAAGCAAATAAGGATTTCCAGGTGCAACAGCAGATCTTTCTAGAAATGACTTTCCTTGCTTATAGCAGAATGGAAAATATTATACAGAATTTATATAGCGCCAACAGTTTGCGCAGCACTTAACATGAGGGCAGACAGTACAATTACAATACAAGAGGAATCATCAAAGTTAGAGTTTGTGTGCAAGGTTCTTCTGGGCCAGTTTGGTGCACTGGGAATGACTGGTTTCTTCTCTTGCTCTATTTTGTAGAGCATTTGAGGTGGAATTCACACTGGAGGAAAGGCATAGATTAGCCTGAATTGTGTCCAATGAACAGGTACTGTTGTGTAATTGTGTTTTAAGGTAATCCATCTTTAAGTTGTCCACTCCTGAAATTTGAACAGCAGAGAGAGCTAAGCGGTGTGTTTCTCCATGAGATAATCAGGCTTGTTTCCTTCAAGTCTGCATAACTACTGGTACCCTTTGCGTGACGGATGTGAGGTACAATCATGCCAACTGTGCGACTGCACCCTGATCAGGTGTTCCTGAAGGGGATCCAGTTGTATAGAGCTATTTTAATCCCTCAGCCACAAGATGTTGACGGGGAGCTTGGCTTCTCATTCTCCCTGAACTGTGGGAGACTGGAAGACTCCCTCCCAGGCTGAGAGACTGGCATTCGCCCATATAGAAGAAAAATAGATTTCCAATATATTTAGGGAAAATTTTTTAGAAATATATTGAATATGGCCAAAATTGTAGCATTTCAAATATATTTCCAATATATTTAGGGAACATTTTTTAGAAATATATTGAATATGGCCAAAATTGTAGCATTTCAAATATATTTCCAATATATTTGGGGAAAAAAATGAATTTTTTTTAAAATAGATTTTAAATATATTTTTCTTCCAAGTGGGTGTTATAGACTTTAAAGGGAATGTTAGAAACTACTTCGCTATTGTCCAGGGTGGGTTGGAAATCCACTAAGCTAAGAAATTCTTTGCTTGGTTCGATAGAATCATATGGAGATTGATAGAGGAAGTGTGTTTGTTCCATGCCATCAGGATGTTGTGTTGGAGAGGCCTTGAATGGAATTGTATGAATGGAACAGCCTCATAGACCAGAGGCCACCATTAGGCCCAGAACTCTCATTGAGAATCTCAGAGGAATATCTTTGACCTTAAGGTCCAAGTGTGAGAGCTGAAAGAGAGCAATTTGTTTCTGGAAGAATTTTTGCTTGGGCTGGGTGTAGAACGAGACCCCATGGTAAGCTTGAGGCATCATACAGAAGGACAATAACCAGGGACCTGAAAGTAAGGTTCTTAAGAGGGCAAGAAAGGGAGAAAATACTCTGGAAGCAGAGGATAGGCCACATGGTAGCGTGAAACTGGAAGTGTCTATCGCTTATCGTTAAGCGTAGAAAGCACCAATGATGTAAGTAAAAAGAATATGAAGGTAGGCATCTTAGAGGTGTATAAATGCTAGGTATTTCCTTGGTCTCAGAGAGGCAATAACGGACCTTGTGGATTCTGAATGAAACTTTGGAATTTGGAAATACTTGTTTAGGGATTTTGGAGTACAGGATATGACAAATCGGGTTTTGATATTGTGAACAGGTTTGAATAGAATTCTTTGAACTTGTCCTCCCGAAAGGCCACTTCCTGGTACATAAGCGTTGAGGCGCTCTTAGGCTGAATTCACACTATGGGCAGTGACTGGTGTTTTACTGCATTGTAAAACGCCAGAAAACATTTTCTGTGTATACCATCCACAGTGCAAAGCAGCCACGTGGTATTTTATTGCAGCACAAAGGATCACATGTCGCTGTACAGCAGCACAGTGTGCTACTGTACAATGACATGAGTAATTTTGTAAATTTCAGTGAGGAAAAAAAAACCGCTGTGTGATACAATGAATTGCACACCAAACAGAGTCACACTGCCAAAGCATGGTCCTGGAAGACAAAATCCTGTTGGTTATTCACTGCCCTAGTCCAATTAGCTGCAGTTTGCAGCAACGGCTGGGCCTACGAGAGTAAAGAGCCTTTAAGAGTTTCTGAAACTTTTTATATGTTCATGAATGAGGAACATCTTTTTAGACTTCATAGGTCACGTATTATCCAAGAGGGCAAGGCGAGATGGAAGAGAAGTGTAACAATGCTGAGGCTTTTGCACACAGAAGAATTGAGAACTTCCACACAGACATGCAAATTTAGTTAAGCCATAGCATCTGGTGTATTATGGAAACCTGGGGGAGGGTAGAAATTTTTTTTGTGGCCTTCTCCAACATGACCCTAGGTCCTTTTTACTTCTCAATATCTGGGCTCTCTAGGAAACACATTTCACTTTCCAACTGCGGTATAGTGTGAGTGGAGAATGAGCTTAGCATTTTTGAGCCCTAGACAATGATAGCTATATAAAAGCAGCTAGTTGTCCTAGAAATTGTGACATAGTAGCAGAAAAGTCTGCCTTAGTCCGATAGGCCCATGTTCCCTGCCTAAGAAAGAACTTGAATTGGATGCAGAGACTAGCGGTAAAATAGGAGTCCTGCTCTGATGCAAGAGAAGCGTTGCCCCTCTGAGTGGTTCAAGTGTTTTTCAGGCCTTTAGAAAAGCAAAGGTTTGCCTGAGCTTTTGCCGTAGTTTCTGCCACTGCCATCAGTAACAGCATTCCTGTGTGGTAGACACAGAAAAAGGTGTGCATCAACCTTCCTGTAGCAAAGTTTCCATGGGGAAAGGGCAGGAGAAAGCACCTGAGTGCCTTTTAAAATGTTCTAGGCAGAATCTGTGGTAAACTGTGCCATATGATTAACACGTTATCATGCACCTGAGACTAAGCTTAGCGGTGGTTGAAATTTTCTTGTTAAATAGTTTTTATCAAGATTATTTCAAATAGTAACAAACAGGGTAAGGAAATCATTATAAACAGAGGAAAGCAAACTCATAAAACATTGATATTATGGCCAGTAGTACATAGGTGCAGTTATGCAATCTAACTTCATGCCCATGAAGATAAGCCATTACAGCATTAAGCAATCCAAATATTGGGGGTGGCCGTTCTCTAATAGGGCCACCCCCAACCCCCCTGAACATCCCAATGGGTACACACAGGGTCCAGTTGGGGGGGGGGGGGGGCGGTAGACCCTCGGACAGCTAAACATCCGCGGACCCCATATATTAGACTGACATGTACATAGTTCTACAAGATGTTATTTGTGACACTAACTGAGAATATATGAAAGGTAAAGTAAAGGGAATACTCTTTGGTAGTAAATCAAAGCCGGCTAATTGGGCTTGAGACCAGGAGCGGCATTAGGATGCTTTAACCAGTGAATCCATCGTTTGCTAAAGATAGGCATTCTATGATCTTTAACAGCTAGTAACTTCTCAAAATGACATTGTGCGTTTACCCGTGAAGTAAGTTCCTGGTGACTCCAATGGTGAGTGAGCACCATTGGAGTCAAACAAGATGTGGAGTACTATAGTCTGGTACTTTGGAGGGATCAGATCTATTCCCAAGTTCAAAAGTGCTAAAGCCGGCAAGATAGAGAAGGTCGTGCCCAGAAAAAATCCAAACAAAACCTCCACTTCCTTCCAAAAGGGTTGAATAAAGGTGCAATCCCAAAGGATAGGATAGTGTTCCTACCTTATTGCCCCGTCTCCAACACAACGCACTGGAGGAGGGATAGATTTTTGACAGCCTATGAGGCGTTAAGTACCATCCATGGTATAGTTTCAGAAATTGTTCCCAATAATCAATACATTTAGAGTTTATAGTTGACCGTGATGGCCTTATGCCATTGTGAATCTGTAAAGGTCAATTGGAATTCAGATTCCCATTTAGTCCTGCTTGGGCCCAATGAAGGTGCTTGAGTGTTCATATACAAGTTGTAAAAAAAAGATATGCCCTGTGTGCCAGATATAGCATGGCCCCTAAGAAAGTCCCATGCTGTAGCAGGGATGGATAACCGGAAGGAGAGTTTGTTAGTTTTGTGAAAATGGCGAATTTGTGCGGTTTTAAAGCAGTCTGCAGGGAGAGAGCTATCCTTAAGGCTGAGCCAATAGTTGTGGCCATTTTTCCAATCTAACGTTGAGAAGGAAGAAATGATCCATTCGTAAGCCCCCAATGGAATATCTAAGTTACGCCTTTCAAGGGTCTGATGGCAAATGGACAGTAAGGATCGCCAGGCAGTTAGTGTGGCTGTAATAGGATGTTGGATGCGGTGGGTCAAGAAAGACAAGGATGAGGCAGCTAACAGTACACCTAGATCCTGGTGCACTAGTAGGGATCTCTCCATGAAAACCCAAAGTTTGTCCGGTGGTTCCTGTAGCCAATATTGCATTTGGTCAAGGAGTGAGGCGGTATGAAAGAAGGGGATGTTGGGGAGCCCCACGCCTCCGCGGGTTCTCCGGCACACCAGCGTTTTAAGGGCTATTCTCTGTCTTTTGTTAGACCATATAAAAGGTCCTAAGAAGGGCATTACATTTCGCAAAGAAACTAGATGGTAGTGATATTGGGAGGGTGCGGAAAAAATATAAGAGTTTGGGAAGAAGCTGCATCTTAAATGCAGCCATTTTACCTAGCCAGGATAACTGTGCTTTATTTATCTGCTTCATATGTTCTATGTTACGGAGTAGAGGTGGGAAATTAGCCTCATAGTTCAGAGGTGGATGGTGTCAGCTGGATGCCTAGGTAGGAAATGGTGCTATGTTCCCATTGAAAGGGGAATTGAGCTTTCAAATGGGCCAAGTTCTCTTGGGTTAAATAAAGTGTGAGTGCTTGGCATTTGGTTGTGTTAAGTTTGTAGTACGATACTTGGCCAAAGGTGTCTATTACTTGTTGAACTTGGGCGAGAGATGTTTGTGGATCGGAAAGCGACAGAATAAACATCGTCTGCAAAAAGCCCTATTTTGTGCTCCTGGTTACCTATGGTTATCCCTCTAATAAGAGGGTCTGCTCTAATAGTTGCAGCTAACGGTTCGATGGCTAAAGTGAATATGATTGGGGACAACGGACAGCCCTGTCGGGTGCCGTTGGATAGGTCAAAATACCTTTGCAGAAGGGTTTTTGTAGAAGGTCATTATGGCAGAGTAAAGCCGGCCTAAAATGCCGAATTTATATAAGACTCTGTCCAGGTACTGCCAATGGACCCTATCAAAAGCCTTTTCTGCATCCAAACTAAGGAGCACGGAAGGCAGTTGACGGGTCCTAGCCTGGTGAATTAAATTAATCATCCTCCTAGTGCCGTCCGATGCTTGTCTGCCTTTAACAAAGCAGACCTGTTAAGGCCTTATAAGAGTCGGGTAACCTCCAAGAGCCTATTTGCGAGTACCTTTGGGCATAGCTTCACATCAGAATTTAGTAAAGATAAAGGGCCGGTAGTGTTGAGGGAGAGTGGGGTCTTTCCCCGCTTTCGGAAGAGTAAGAATAATAGCTTCCATCATTTCCTTGGGAAATTGCTCGTGGAGACTGCCTCATTAAAAAGATTAGACAAGCGAGGAGTGAGAATGTCACAGAACGCTTTATAATATTCTGACGAAAGGCCATCTGCACCACGCGCTTTATGAGATGAAAGATCTTTAATTACCTTGATGATTTCTTGAGGGTCTATAGAGGTCTATTTACTAATTCTAGGGTCGATGCATCCATTGCGGGTAACCTCAATTTGTCCGAAAATGTTAATTTCCTCTAGAGAGGGCTGATGTACACCAGAGTCCTCCCGCAAATTGTACAATGAGGAGTAGTAATCGCTAAAGTTCTGCGCTATGTCATGTGGGCTAATAGCCAAGGTACCTTTGGCGTGATGAGCCAGTTGGGAGATCCAGCCGTTGATATCCGTAACTAGGTCCAGTAAGTGAAAGGACAGAGTGTCCTTGAATGCCATTGGACACCCCTTTGTTTTTTTTTTTTTTTAGAAAAGTTTGCCTGAAAAATATGTGGAAAAGATCTGAGAGCATTTAGGTGGGTTCAATGCTGTGAAGTGCGTCTCTTGTACGCATAGAATATCTGCTCGTTTGTTGACAGCATCTTTCCAAAGAGATCTCCTTTTGTGTGGGCTATTTAGCCCCTTTGTATTAAGAGATACTAGTTTCAGTACCATGGCAACACAATAAAATAAGTATACAAAGGGAGTGCCACAAAGTCACGTCAGGTGATAAAGAAGTGCACGGTGCACCAACAAAAGGTTTGCTGATGAAATAAAAAGAATAAGACAACAAAAAAGGGGAAAATTTGATCATACAGGCAGCCGCCCTGGCAACAGAGGGCCTCACAGCAGCCCATTGTACAGACGAATCCTATACACATCCCTGATCAATAGTCCAGCCGGACGGGATCTGTGAATTTAGTAGGGGAAAAGCAACTCAAGGGAGTACGGGCAGGTAGGGGCCCAGAGAGCTCTGTGTAATAATTCCAGGGCAGAGGAACCACAGCATGGTGTGGTAGGAGGGTTGGTCCGCGATGTCTTCATCATCCTCTGGGGGGGGTAGTCCCCATTTTCTCATTAAGAGGAGGCCATCATCCAGGTCAGAAATCCAAAAGGTCCTGTTCCTTTCAATTTCAAGTTTAGTAGGGAACTTCCACCTGTACTTGATGCTATTGTTGCGCAGGATTTTTGCTAACATGATACCAATATTCAAAAAAAAAAAAAAGGGCATGTCTCGGGAAATTAAAGGCCTGTCAGTCTGACATCGATAGTATGTAAACTTCTGGAGGGGATGATAAGGGACTATATCGTAGAGTTTTCTAAAGACAACATCAGCAGTAACCAGCACGGGTTTACAAATGGGCGTTCTTTTCAAACCAATCTCTTATTCTACGAGGAGGTGAGCTGTGAGCTAGATAGGGGGAGACCAGTGGATGTGATGTACCTGGATTTTGCTAAGGCGTTTGATACAGTTCCCCACAAACGCTTAATTTATAAAATAAGGTCTGCAGGCATCGACCGCAAAGTCTGCTCTTGGATACGGAACTGGCTAAAAGGGCGTGTCCAAAGGGTGGTAATAAATAGCGCATACTCAGACTGGTCTGAGGTGGTAAGTAGGGTCCCCAAAGGCTCAGTCCTGGGACCAACCCTGTTCAATTTATTAATAAATAGCATTGAAGACGGGATCAGTAGTTCTAGATCAGTTTTTGCAGACGACACAAAATTGGGCAGGGCAATAACTGCACAGCATGAAGCAGATACCCAACAGAATGACCTAGACAAAATAACGGAGAGGGCAACGACATGGCAAATTAGGTTTAATGTGGAGAAGTGTAAGGTTTTGCACTTGGGGGACTAAAAGCATAAAAGCACAATACACTTTAGGGGGGGAACCTTTGGGGGAATCAAAAATGGAGAAGGATCTGGGAATCCTGGTAGAGGATAGACTAAGCAATAGCATGCTATGTTAAGCGGCAGCTGCAAAAGCCGGCAGAATATTAGCATGCATAAAGAAAGGGATGTATTCCAGAGAGAAAACTATAATCCTACCACTTTATAAAACTCTGGTCCGACCACATCTGGAGTATTCTGTCCAGTTCTGGTCGCCGGTCCTCAGGAGGGATGTGTTTGAGCTGGAGAAGGTCCAGAGAAGGGCAACTAAACTAATAATGGGGATTGGAGGACCTTAATTATGAAGAGCGTCTGCAATCGCTTGATTTATTCTCCCTGGAGGAGAAGAGACACCTGAGGGGACATGATAGCAATTTATAAATCTCAATGGTGATCTCAGCATAGAAAAAAAGCTATTCAGTCGGAAAGATTGCATGAGGACTAGAGTACATACAATGCGATTAGAGGAGAAGCGTTTTAACCTCAGGCAATGAGGGGGGTTCTTTACTGTTAGGGCTACAAGATTGTGGAATTCTCTACCACAAGAGGTGGTTTCTGCAGGAAGTATGGAGGCTTTCAAAAGACTTAGACGTACATCTCAAGAATCAGAACATTCAGGGGTATGTGAGATGATTACGGCCACACACCTACACAGGTTGAACTGGACGGACTATTGTCTTTATTCAACCTCACCTACTATGCAACTATGTAACTGAAAACTGCTGTTCACAAACGCTCTCCATCCAACCTCACTGAGCTCGAGCTGTTTTGCAAGGAGGAATGGGCAAAAATTTCAGTCTCTCGATGTGCAAAACTGATAGAGACATACCCCAAGCGACTTACAGCTGTAATCGCAGCAAAAGGTGGCGCTACAAAGTATTAACTTAAGGGGGCTGAATAATTTTGCATACCCAATTTTTCAGTTTTTTTTATTTGTTAAAAAAGTTTGAAATATCCAATAAATTTTGTTCCACTTCATGATTGTGTCCCACTTGTTGATTCGTCACAATTACAGTTTTATATATTTATGTTTGAAGCCTGAAATGTGGCAAAAGGTTGCAAAGTTCAATGGGGCAGAATACTTTCGCAAGACACATACACACACACATATATATATATATATATATATATATATATATATACACATACATATACATATACACACACACACACGGTATATAAATATTTCAGGCAAAATCTTAAAGGAATTGTAAGAAAGTTTATTATATATTATTAATATATTTAATTTTATACCAGAAGATACCGTATAAGTCTCTTCTGACACAGATGCTCTACCTACCAGCACTTTTTATACTGTTCGTGTACAGTAACAGCACAATAACTTTCAAGCGTATGCGAGGGACTTATGTCGCCCAACCAATCAAGACAGCTGCAGTCTCCAAACTCAACAGAAATTTGGGTGAAGTTTGAAGTGCCAGTTGGGAGTGCAGATATTGCTGCTCACTTAGGAAAGTCTTTCAATGTGCAAACACGCTGTGCATTTTTGCACATTATGGTAAAAATCTCCTTGGGCCCACCATTTTTCATTTAGTTTGGTGGGTTTAATGCCACTCTAAATTGGGCTAAAACTGGACAAAGTGGGTGCTCAAAGCTCCTACCGTGGCTTAGTTTGCCCTTCACCTACACCTTACTGCTATCTATGCCATTGCTGCGAATCATTAAATCATCTAGGAAACAAGTTAGTCAGATAGGAGCCACATGTGAAAAGCACCAAGTAGGCAGCAGTCAGAACTGCCTCACATTTTAGATGTAATTGGAGAGTTTGGAAGGCTGCTGCAGACATATGCAGTCACCTCTAGGCCTTTTTAACCTAATGTAATTACACATCTATGAAATCAGCATCAACTAGCTACATTTTTCAGTTACACCTGGGCACAAAACAGAAGAAGCCAGAACAATTTATGAAAAAGATTTATTCCAAAGATAATTTTTTTAAAAATGTTCATCTGTCAAGCAAATTAATCATACTGTTAAAGAGCAATGGAAAATAATCTACAGTCAAACACACCCATGCCTTTGACAATCACTGAGTATTAAAAAAATAAAGCTATTTAGCATGTCCAACAAAACCCAGAGACTTAGGAGCAGGGCAGACATTTTGCTCTCCAACATGATTTAATGAGTAGTAAGATGAAAAAGATGAGCCATGGTCACAGTAAAGGAAAACAGAATGTTAAAAATACATGAAAAATTAACTCTTAATGGAGACAGAGGGCAAAAAGATGACTGTATTAACGCTGGGATCACATAAGAATAAAGTCACACTTAACAGGCTAAGGGAAAGAGCTGTGTGGAAACTACAGTAACCCAAAGCAACCAATCTGGCTGGCAGCTTTGGGCTAAAGAACAGTGCACATCACTACCCCTTACAAAGTATGCCCGTATGGCTATATGCACATGAGCGTTTTTTGTCACACCCTACCAGTTTTCATAAAAAGTGGTTACAGTGTTTTACAAATATGGAAACAGGTGCAGACATTTTTTCATGCTAGAGGAGAATTAAAAAAAAAAAATTAAAAATGATAAAAAAGACACAGGCATACATGCATACATTAAAGGTGAATTCCCTCTGAAGTCTGAGGAACATATGAAAACTGGTGTTTCTGAAGTATGAAAAAAAGCTAGGCTAGGAAAAAAAACTCCCATGTGGACAAGCCCAGACACGGTAGAAGCTGATGTCAGATAAGGCAGCCTCTCACAAAGAGGATTTCGCTAATTTAGGGGTTATTAAAAAGTCCATAGGTGGCCGGGTTGAAGAACAAGAGGCTTAGAGGAGGTGTCCTATTTTAGCCAATTGTCAATTTCTGAGCGGGTCAGCTGCGATCCTTCACCAACAGGACAGTGTGTTGACCTCCACTGGACACAGACAACACATCTCTGTTCTCAAGCTGCTTTCCTGTCATCTCATAAGGACTGCATACATCATCCTCTTCACCTGTACCAAGCTGCTGGTTAGTTCCCATACCCCAGGAGAAAACACGGCCTGTAGAAAACCAAAATAAATAAAAATGTCAAAATGTGTCCCGTGTGCATGAAACTGGCAATTTCTCCCTTCACCCTGTCCAAGGCCTCCAGACGCAAGAGGCCTGAAACCTAAGTAAACCAATAAACAATTGGTGTGTTATGGAAGTTCTTTTCAGAGCTTAATAGCGGTTATATGCATATCAAAAAATAAGGTAGAAAATGTATAAAAAAAAAGATGTAATATACAATGAAGAGATTCGTATGCAACGCTCTTGGTTATGATCTACATATTCAACCAGGTAAATATTAAACACAGTTGCTTAAAAGGGAAAAGTTTAAACCATAAAAATGAAAATGGTTTGATTTAAAAGAAATAACTTTAAATAGGGGCTGACAAACTAGGGGCAGAACAAAAAAAAAAAAAAAAAAAAAAAAAGGGACACCAGCTTCAGTTTCAAACCTCAAGGCAAAAGAAGGAAGAAGAAGAACTTACCATCGCGAGATACCGCATAACTGACAGAAGCTCCACATGCCACAGAAGCAATTTTAGGGAGACCAGGTATCAGTGTGGGTTCACTTTTCTCTTCAGAGTTCTCGCCAAGGCCAAGTCGCCCATACTCTGCACGCCCCAAACTGTATGCATTTCCTACAAATTAAACAGGCGGCAATAAAGTACACAGTGTAGAAGGTACTCAATTTACAGCTTTAGAAAAACTTACAAAAAAAAAAAAAACACTTGCCTTCAGAGTCAAGACACACAGTATGATGCTGTCCACCAGAAAATCCCACCCATGATTTAGTAGAATTTTTAAAAGAGGTCAAGTTTTTGGGTGCAAAGCATGTGCTTGTAGTTTTGGTGCCTGCAGCAAAAGAATACATTAAATATATTAAAAAAAAAAAAAAAAGTACAATATATGTGCACAGGGCTACTGTACAAACTTTAAACCTGATGCCACCCAAAACTACCCCCCACCTGTTTATTGCAATCTGTGTTCTTAATGATATTCCCCCCCCCCCCCACCTCAGTTCTTGTCTGAGCGACACCAGGACAATACCTCAGTCACTGACTGGAAGGCACAGAGTAATAAAAACCTGGACTGATGTTCTTACCCGTCCTCCCTCAACTAAATAGGCTTTTCCTGGTGTCGGAACCGGTCAGTGAAATTCCTTTACTTACTGTCTTTGTCACACTCTATGAAACACAGAGAATGTACAATAGCAATAAATATGAACAGAATTAGTTCAAACTCTTTCCTGCTCTAGGGAAGAAAAAAAAAAAAAAAAAAAGCATTCAGGTCGGACTGCACAGCAACTGAAAGTGATGTAGCGCTAGTCACACGAGCAGATCAGGTGAGAAGCAGTTTACTTAGCAAGCTGATGCTGTTGTATCTTACAATTGGAACATTGTATGGAATCTTAGCTGGGCTGTTTTTTTTTTTTTTTTACGCTTTGCAAGTGGCAATTTTATAGGGATTGGAATATATAGTTATATGGCAACAGTATCAGGCTAGTCTTTGCTTCATTGCGAACTGCCTGAGCAACCCCTAAAAAAGGGGAAACAGATACAGAGACTGGATGAGAAATTATGGAAACCTCTTAAAAGCAATATTGCTCATCAGTAATGTGATAACCATGAGGATTCAGTGAGTGCGAAGGAGTGCTGGATATTGGTAACTTGATACGTGGTGAGAAATATTTGGAAGAGTTTCCACTGTATCGCATTTCATGTAATTTATTGGAACTTTCGGACACCTCATCACTGGTGGAGAGGACTGTCCACGCAATAAATTTGCAACAAATTGTTTTATTGGATTTGTATGCAATGCATTTATATTGAGATAATCAGTAATTAATCTTTCACAGCGCTACCTCATATCGCAGCAGGGATTACAGAGTTCAGTATGTTGTACTGTATTCACTTATTTTTAAAAAAGGTGGCAGCAGTGATATTTAGAAATCTATTCATTTTTTTTACAGTTTAATTTCTACTCACAATTTAAAATTTATACTGAAGATTGCAATTATTGAGTGTCACAGCTTCCTATGTGCAGTGTATGGTTGTTGTGTTAAGATGGATAGAGGAGGTGTGGGGGATGTGTGTATTGTATATAAACTTTAAGCCTACAAAGTAGCAACTATATCACACACACTAGCATCAACACAAGCTTAACACTGCTGGGATTAGGTGTTAAGCTAGCCTGGCCCACAATTTTGTCTGAGCTACTTAACGCACCTCACAAAATGCCCAAGTGTAAATGCACATAAAAGCTTTTGGAGGAATTTAGACGCAGCAGATTAAAAAGGCAGTCAAAGCTCCTTCTGAAGGCAGAAGAATCGCGTTCAGAAGAGATTTTGGGCATGAAAACGCTAAACGCACCTAGGTACTTCATTTCAATGGCCAGAATAAATTCTAATTCTGGCCAATGAAATAAAATGCCCAAAATATAAAACACTGCTAAGCTGTTAACGCACCTCAAGCTGCTTAAAAAAAAAAAAAAAAAAAAAAAAAAAAAAAAATGCAGCCTAGGCAAGTTTTTAAAGCATTGTTAACAACAATGCAAACAATAGTTATTTTGTCAATCCAATATAAAGCTTACAAAAAAAAAAAAAAAAAAAAAAAAAAAAATTCCCCTGCGTGCTTTACTGCGTCTCCTCTGCTGTTTACTTTCAATATTAAAAAGGACTGCATATCCCACAGCATCTTGCTACCTGCAAGCATTGATTCCTAACCCCCCCCCCTTTCTTTCCTGCACCTTTCTAGACAACAGTCTTCTGAATAACGCAACACAGCAATGCCTACCTGTCACAAAATTCAAAGAGGTAAATATGTGGGGATCTTTCACAAAGTAAGTTTACACAATCTCAGTATCATTCAAGTTTAGAATAAATTCGAAGAGAAAATGAATACGATTTTACATTTTGACCTTGGATAGGTTTTAACCACTTTAGTTCCCGGAATGTTTACCCCCTTTCAGGATCAGGCCATTTTTTACGATACTTTAACTGACAAATTGCACGGTTGTGCAACACTGCACCAAAAAAAAATTGATGTCCTTTTTCCCACATAAATAGAGCTTTTTGGTGGTATTTGATCACCTCTGTAGTTTGTATTTGCACTATAAAACAAAGAGGCCAATAATTTTGGAAAAAAAAAAAAAAAAAAAAAAAAAAAGTTTAAATTTCTACTATAAAAACAAGAAAAAAAATCAAATCCCTGCATCAATTTAGGCCAATATGTATTCTTCTACATGTTTTTGATAAATAAAAACCCCAATAAGCATATTTTGGTTGGTTTGCACAAAAGGCATAGCATCGACAAACTATGGAATAGATTTATGGAATTTACATTTTTTTTTTTTTTGCTAGTAATGGTGGCGATCAGCGATTTTTTGCAGAACTGCGACATTGCGGCAGACGATTCGTACAGGCAAGTGATTTCACGCTGAATCACTGCCTGCCACAGTATATGTGCATGGGGCGGTCTGGAGGTAGTTAAAAGAGAAGTATGAGTTTACAAAAAGAAAATAACTCACCTACATGGCTCCAGCACCGACCCCAGCTGCCCCTAGCCATCTGAGACCGAGAATTAAGCGGTCAAACATCGCTGATCACTCAGCTCTCGGTATTTTGCCTGCAGAGAGCCGGTGACTGTCAGTCACTGGCTCTCTGCTCTGCCCATCCAGCTCCCTTGAGCATTGGGCTGTGGAGGGGCGGGAGCAGCTGGCTCAGGCTCTCAGTGGCTTGCTTAGCGGCTGAGAGCCACCTGCCGATCCAGATCATATAGGTGGGATCTTTTCAGAGCCTGACAAGCTCTGCGACGTCAGCCGACAAAGGGCTTTATGTAAATCAAAAATAATCAGCGCAAGCCCACATTAAACAGAAAAAAAAAAAAAAAAAAGAATCAATCAAAATTCTTGTGCACAAGGCTGCAAACAATCAGTGCCAAACACAAAAACACCTGTGAAAAAACTTAAAAAAAAAAAAATAATATTGCTGCGCCAAGTCTTTCATTGGAGATAAATAAATAAATATGTTTTGTGTACAGAATATTATATTATCACAATAACTCTAAATCAGTCCATCAACTGTGATACTAAAGTGATAAATCAATTTCTGAGCCGTGATTATAAAATCATATATTAATAGTCCCAATCCTCAGTGAAAATAGTGACTGAAAGAAAATCAAAGAATCTTCATCCACAAACGTGATCAAAAGTGCTGCATACTTCACTCCAGGTGCTCCTAGTGACTAGTGACAGATTAGCAGCCAGCTCACCTTAGGAACAGACTCCTGAGAGTCAATACACACTCTGGGATAATCACTGCAGTCTGGTTTGCCTTCCCATCAACGCCTCCTGATAGTCCCTCCAGGTTTACGGCATCGGTGTGGAAAAATCAAAGCAAGATCTAATGCTCTCTGATTTTAAGGCTATTTATTAAATCATAAATGGTGAAATCGCACTTACATTTCAAAGCACTTCAGCAGTGCGGACTTATAGCATCAAACGCTTTGATTTTCTTTCAGTCACTATTTTCACTGAGGATTGGGACTATTATTATTGATTTTATAATCACGGCTCAGAAATTGATTTATCACTTTAGTATCACAGTTCATGGACTGATTTAGAGTTATTGTGATAACATTTTGTACACCAAACATTTATTTATCTCCAATGAAAGACTTGGTGCAGCAATATTATTTTCTTTAAGTTGACAAAGGGCTTTAGCCCGCTGTCGGCTGAAAAAAGGTCCCATGAGTGCAGAAGGAACTAGGAGAAGGGGGGGGGGGGGGGGGGAGTACAGCCTAAGCTTTGGCTATACTTCTTGGACACGGAAAGGAGGAAAAAAAAAAAAACAAAAAAAAAAAACAAAAAAAAAAAAACCAAACACACAGCAGGTCACAAATTGCATGACCAGTCGCATCCCATTGCCAGCAATGGAAGCGTTTACATCGTCATAACTCATGTCGCAGCAATTATGATAAAAGGTTCCTGCACTACTTTAACGACTTCATTGTGACTTGCATAGACTTCAGTTAGACGGAGTTTGCAAATAAATCTGCAGTGCGGCTTTGAAATCACACTGAAGTAGCGTGATTTCAAAGTCAAATTGTTGTAAAACAAGGTTAAACATACACTTACATTTTACATACAGTACATAGAAATGTCATCTTGATTTTACACAGCAAGAACTGTATGCCTAATCTCCCAAATTCAAAATAAAAACCAGTTAAAGCACATTGATTGAAATTTAAAAATGAAGCAGCATCAAAGCCAAAAGACAATCCACTCACCCAGCTGATGGTAGTTCGAGAGGCCAAATCCATAAACATGACCTTCTTGTGACACAGCAAATGTGAAATAAGCACCACAGAAAACATCTCGAAACGCAACACGTCCACAACCTTTCACCTTAAGGTGGATGCACTGAGGAACAAGCAGCCTCTCTGCAGCAGAAAAAAAGTAAATAATCTAAGCATATTAAAATCTACCTGAAAAGACTTTCCATGTTTTGCAATGAGCATGCTTAGAAGTAAAAACACAAAAATTTGAGAAAATTAGATCACATTTAATGCATTTGAGAAAATTAGATCACCTTTAATGTATTTGATCAGGCTTCCCACTGCTCAGTTTCAACCATTACGGGGTTTATTCCCTCCAACAATTTTGGCTGTACAGTGGGACAGCATATACAGGCTGCTTAAAGGCCTAACGTTTTTTTTTTTTAATGTAGGTGTGAAAAAAAAAAAAAAAAAAAAAAAAAAAAGGGACTTTTTACTTACCGTAAAAGCCATTTCTCCGAGTTCGGACGTAGCTGCTGCTTTAAATCATAGACGGATGGGTAATAAGCAGCTCCCACTAGGAGGGACCAGGTCGAGCCAAAAGCTTTGACACGCCCAGGGGGGCGGGGTCCCTGGGTTATTACCCCTGGCATCACCATTGCATCTGCAGTTTAGTAGCAAGCAGTGAATAACCAAAGCCCAACTCTTCAGAGAGAAGAGGGGTGGGAGCTACGTCCCGTCGGTGGACTCAGAAATGGATTTTACAATAAGTAAAAAAATCCCATTTGCTCTTTCGTCCGACGGCCATAGCTGCTGCTTTAAATCATAGACGGGTGGGACTTCCAAAAGCAGTAACCACTGAGGGGTGGGGAAAGGACAAACTAAAAGAATGCAATTCCCACCACTAACATAGCCAACTACAGGTCCCTCTCAAAAAATTAGCATATTGTGATAAAGTTCATTATTTTCTGTAATGTACTGATAAACATTAGACTTTCATATATTTTAGATTCATTACACACAACTGAAGTAGTGCAAGCCTTTTATTGTTTTAATATTGATGATTTTGGCATACAGCTCATGAAAACCCAAAATTCCTATCTCAAAAAATTAGCATATCATGAAAAGGTTCTCTAAACGAGCTATTAACCTAATCATCTGAATCAACGAATTAACTCTAAACACCTGCAAAAGATTCCTGAGGCTTTTAAAAACTCCCAGCCTGGTTCATTACTCAAAACCGGAATCATGGGTAAGACTGCCGACCTGACTGCTGTCCAGAAGGCCATCATTGACACCCTCAAGCAAGAGGGTAAGACACAGAAAGAAATCTCTGAACGAGGCTGTTCCCAGAGTGCTGTATCAAGGCACCTCAGTGGGAAGTCTGTGGGAAGGAAAAAGTGTGGCAGAAAACGCTGCACAACGAGAAGAGGTGACCGGACCCTGAGGAAGATTGTGGAGAAGGACCGATTCCAGACCTTGGGGGACCTGCGGAAGCAGTGGACTGAGTCTGGAGTAGAAACATCTAGAGCCACTGCGTACAGTCATGTGCAGGAAATGGGCTACAGGTGCCGCATTCCCCAGGTCAAGCCACTTTTGAACCAGAAACAGCGGCAGAAGCGCCTGACCTGGGCTACAGAGAAGCAGCACTGGACTTTTGCTCAGTGGTCCAAAGTACTTTTTTCGGATGAAAGCAAATTTTGCATGTCATTCAGAAATCAAGGTGCCAGAGTCTGGAGGAAGACTGGGGAGAGGGAAATGCCAAAATGCCTGAAGTCCAGTGTCAAGTACCCTCAGTCAGTGATGGTCTGAGGTGCCATGTCAGCTGCTGGTGTTGGTCCACTGTGTTTTATCAAGGGCAGGGTCAGTGCAGCTAGCTATCAGGAGATTTTGGAGCACTTCATGCTTCCATCTGCTGAAAAGCTTTATGGAGATGAAGATTTCATTTTTCAGCACGACCTGGCACCTGCTCACAGTGCCAAAATCACTGGTAAATGGTTTACTGACCATGGTATTACTGTGCTCAATTGGCCTGCCAACTCTCCTGACCTGAACCCCATAGAGAATCTGTGGGATGTTGTGAAGAGAAAGTTGAGACGCAAGACCCAACACTCTAGATGAGCTCAAGGCCGCTATCGAAGCATCCTGGGCCTCCATAACACTTCAGCAGTGCCACAGGCTTATTGCCTCCATGCCACGCCGCATTGAAGCAGTTATTTCTGCAAAAGGATTCCCGACCAAGTATTGAGTGCATAACTGAACATAATTATTTGAAGGTTGACTTTTTTTGTATTAAAAACACTTTTTTTATTGGTCGGATGAAATATGCTAATTTTTTGAGATAGGAATTTTGGTTTTTCATGAGCTGTATGCCAAAATCATCAATATTAAAATAAAAGGCTTGTACTACTTCAGTTGTGTGTAATGAATCTAAAATATATGAAAGTCTAATGTTTATCAGTACATTACAGAAAATAATGAACTTTATCACAATATGCTAATTTTTTGAGAGGGACCTGTATATAATATGAAGCCCAACAAACAACTTTGGCTCAATTGTAGCAAAACCATAAAGGAGAAGGAAAAGTAGACTGCCCCTTAAAAGGTGGCCTACAAAACCTTGCGGCCAAAGGACGCATCTGAGGATGCCAAAACATCCACTCAGTAAAACTTGGTGAATGTATGTACAGACGACCAAGTGGCTGCCTTGGTGGCGGAAAGCCCAAGAGGCACTCAACATCCGCGTAGAGAGAGCCGTGACAGGGAAAGGAGGAGCCTTGCCCTTAAGAGAATACGCCTTCACCATTGTCTGTCTGATCCATCTAGAGATGGTCGCCGCAGATGCAGCCTGACCCTTACGGGGTCCATCTGTATTCACAAACCGAGTCTGACTTACGAAAGGACTCAGTCTCCAGATACACCCGTATCGCCCGAACCACATCCAAGCAATGCAAGGCAATTTCCGTAGGATGTGAAGGTTTCGGACAGAGTGAAGGAAGAACTAGGTCTTCATTCAGATGGAAGTCTGAAACCACCTTAGGAAGAAACGAAGGATTAGGCCGTAACATCGCCTTATCCCCGTGTATTACCAGATAAGGAGAGCGGCAAGATAGCGCCACTAGTTCAGAAACCCTGCACGCAGAGGTGATAGCCACCAAAAAGGCAACTTTCTATGACAAGGTGAACAAGGAAATGTGTCTTATGTTCTTGAAAGGAGATTTCTGAAGAACCGATAGAACCAAATTAAGGTCCCAAGGAGGTAACGGAGACCTCCTGGGGGGAGCCAAATAGAACTTCATGGAGTTTGCTAAGACCAGGCCACTAAAACTAAAGATGCAACGGTGAGGCCAGGGGTAATAACCCAGGGACCCCACCCCCCTGGGCATGTGAAAGCATTTGGCTCTACCTGGTCACTCCTAGAGGGAGGGGCATATTACCCATCCATCTATGATTTAAAGCAGCAGCTACGTCTGTCGGTGGACGAAAGAGAAAGAAGGTTTAGGTAACCCATCTTGTCAACGTGTGTTAATTAAAACAGTCACAAGGTAATCATATTTAGGTAGTCTTGATCCTGTTTAATCAACTACTTAAAACACTAAGCAGTAATGATTGGTAGCCAGGAACCATGTGATCTGCCTAGGTTTGGATTTTTAGCAAGAAAAATAATTAAAAAATATTTACATGCAAAATATGAGATTTGGTAATATTTGCATGAATCCCACTAATTCAGGTAAAGTGCAATTTTGAATGACTGACTTAGAATTTAAATTTCTGCCGTCCTCTCTCAACTTTACATCGAACGATACTTTAAATTTGATCTGTGCAAAAAGCACATTACTAATCTTTAGGGGCCAATGTACACGGACAAACTTCGAAGCAAGTCAAATGTATGCTTTCAGGAGCTTCTCTGCACCTTACCATTACTCCAAGAGTTGCTTCTGCTTTTAACTGATTTGAAGTAGAAATGCAGTTCCAACGCAAACAAATCAAACGTCTCCGTAGGTAAGCCCCAAGTTATACAGAAAACATTTGCAAAACTGCTCCTTTGGAAGCAGAAAGTTCCTGAAAGCTTTGCCATTATCTGTAAACATATTGGGTGCTTATGACACCATGTTTTCAATATAATGAATATAAAGGGAAAAAAATGTAAAGTATAGGGGCACTGTGAGTGTTGCAGTGGATTTGGAATGTGGCTTTCGTGTTTTCCCCATTTTCATTTCTTTGGAACGAAATTCACAGCAACAATTTGAAGTTTGCACAAATTTCCCAACCTAGGCCCTTGCGTCCTCCACGGTTAGTAAATCTCTCAGGTACACGGCCCAGCTGTCCCTGTTCGCCACATCCTAATGTGTACAGATCACCGTCCACGGTAAGCATCACAAGGTGGTCATTTCCTGAGAAGGGGGGGGAGAAACACATTCAAAAAGTTACATTAAAAACCTCTGAAAAAAAAAAAAAAAAAAAAAAAGCTATTCCTTAACTAAGTTTAGTTTACATTATAAAGGTGTATGATGATTATCAATGTAGTGCAAACAGATACAGTATATTGCACTATGTCTATAAACCAACACAGTAAAATCAAAGAAGCGGAACTTCACCTTAAAGGTTCCTAGTTTTAGCAGGTACCTGCTCCTACCACCTAGGTGACAAACAAAGTTATCCACCCCCCAACCTTCTGGGACAGGTCACAGAAGACTGCAGGACCATTCCCAGTTTAGATTCAGCTAAATGCACACACACAGGTCAATAGCAAAGGTTAGAAGCTCTAATCTCATTAACTACAGGGTACAAATCTGGCCATATGTACAACATGTGCATGAAGCAGAAGTTTCTCCACCACAAATTCTTGCTAGCAGAAGCCAAGCTGCATTTATGAATAAGCCTTTTAGTCTACTCACCTGATGCTATTTTCACTACAGGAGCATCTATTTGGACCTGTACTGGAACCATACTCTTCTTCATAGGCTCCAGTAACCCAATAACACCGTTGTTATCCTATTAGCAAATAGGAAAATAAACAAACAGTTTTAAGCAACCATGACACTACATTTTATACATTTTTCCTAGTTATTCTAGGAAAGAAGGTAGTTTCCACCTTAGATTACCATTATTACCTATAAGTATCATTTATACAAGACACATTGGATCAATTGGTTAGAGAGTTTTTTTTTTTTTTTTATTAAAAACGAAAAAAAAAAAACACCACCACCACCACCACCATGGACTTTTCCCCAAGAGTGGGTGGGTTCTGCCAAATAGGGCTGGTGGTTACCTCATTAAAAAGGAGCTAAAGTGATCAAGCTTTTACAGCCATCACACATGCGCAGAGATGTCCCATCAAGAGTCGTAATAGGAGCGAAGATGGTGCTACAAATATATGGCTGCATATATAGTGGGGAAAATAGATTTGATCCCCTGCAGAATTTGTAAGTTTGCCCACTAACAAAGAAATCAAGGATCTATCAATTTTATCATGGGTGCATTTTAAAATGATAGTGACAGAATAACAACCAAAAATCCATAAACGCATAAAACAAATGCTATAAAATAGGTTGCAGTTCAGCGAGTAAAATAAGCATTTGATCCCCAAGCAAAACTTGACTTTGTGCTTGCCAACCAGGGTTTCTCCACCAAGAACTGAGGTAAGATGTTTCTTGTAGTTGGGGACAGGTTTCCACACATCTCGGGAGAGATTTTGGTCCACTCTTTACAGATCTTCTCTAAATCGTTAAGGATTCTTGGCTGTCGCTTGGCAACTTGAAGTTTTAGTTACTTCCATAAATTTTCTATAGGATTAAGGTCTGAGGACTGACTAGGCCACATACATTTTCTATGGGTCTGAGGACTGACTAGGCCACATGACCATAATGTGCATCTTCTTGTGCTACTCCTTTGTTGCCTTGGCTGTATGTTTTGGGTCATTGTCATGCTGACAGACCCATCTTCAGTGTTCTGGCTGAGGGAAGAAGGTTCTCAAAGATTTTACAATACATGGCCCCATCCATTGGCCCCTCAATGAGGCAAAGTCCGCCTGTACCTTTAGCAGAGAAACGGCCCCAAACAGGATGTTTCCACCTCCATGCTTGACTGTAGGGATGGTGTTCTTAGGGTCATAGTTAGCATTTTTCTTCCTCCAAACATGGAGAGTCGAGTTAATGCCAAAGAGCTGAATTTTGGTCTCACCTGACCACAGCACTTTCTTCCAATCCTTCTCTGAATCATTTATATACTGTATGACTGTACATGTGCCTTCTTGAGGGGTACTTGCCATGTTTGGAGTAAGAAAAATGCTGACTATGAATCTAAGAACACCATTCCTACAGTCAAGCAAGAGGGTGGAAACATTAGGTTTTAGGGCTGTTTCTGTGCTAAAAAGGTACAGACCAACTTTGCTGCATTGAGGAGCCAATGGGCCATGTATTGTAAAATCTTGGATGAGAACCTTCTTCCCTCTTCCACACAGAAGATGGGTCTTTCAGCATGACAATGACCCAAAACATACAGCCAAGGCAACAAAGGAGTGGCACAAGAAGAAGCACATTAAGGTCGTAGAGTGGCCTAGCCAGTCTCAAAAGCTTAAACCTATAGAAAAATTATGGAGGGAGCTGAAACTTGGAGTTAGCAAGTGAAAGCCAAGAAAACTTAAGGAGTTGTAAAGGCAAAATTTATATGTATTCTATGCATGAAGATAAAAAGTCTTCTGTGTGCTCCCCCCCTCATAATCAGGAGAGCGAGAGAGGATGGGGCCAAATGGCAGCTCCGTGTCTGAAGGGACAAACGGAGCTGCAGCTCAGCTCGGGTGCCCCCCTAGCAAGCTGCTTGCTGTGGGGGCACTCGACAGGAGGAAGGGGCTAGGAGCAGCAAAGAGGGATCCGAGAAGGAAGATCCAGACTGGCTTGTGCAAAACCAACTACACAAGAGGTGGTGAGTACAACGTGTTTTTTTTTTTTTTTTTTTTAAATAAACACCACACACGCACAACTTTACAATCACTTTAAGGATTTAGAAAAAGAAAGATCTGTAAAGAGTGGACCAAAATCCCTCCTAGGATGTGTGCAAACTGGGTTACTAACTACAAGAAATGTCTTACTCACATTTGTATCATGTTTTTTCTGGATTTTTGGTTGATATTCTGTCTATATCATTTAAATTACACCTATTTTTTTGCAAGTGGGCAAACTTCCAAAATCTTCAGGGGGATCAAATACATTTTTTCCCCACTGTATATGCAATATTGCCCATTAATCAGTTTGCCTTCACAGTAAAGTATGTACATGGTTTCCCAAATACCCTTTAAAAAAAAAAAAAAAAAAAAAAAAAAAAAAAAAGTCTAGAAACGTGGCAACAACCAATGCACATGCGTAGATTATTGCTGTCACTACTACCAGGGCTGGGCCAAAAACAGACATTACGAAGTAGTGATGGATCCCAACTGTAGTGACGGCCCAGCCAGGCAGAGTCAGGGTAGCTGCTGACTTAATCAAGACACTTACCTGTCCTGGAATCCAGCGATGTTGGCATCCCATCCGATATTTCCATTGGCTCCCGGGTAGCACGTCCAGTGACATTAACTTAGAAATCTGCCACTGTAATTTAGGGGAGGTAGGCAAAGCATGTCGGTAAAAAAAGTATGTATAAGCAGTTTCATGAGAGCCCACAGATCATTAAGGGTAGAAGGTACACAACTAAAAAGCTATCCTAAGTAAAAAAATGTAAACTGCCAGGGTTGGGTTTGATTGACAGGCACCACCTCTGCTCAGATTATCAATGCCTGTTGCAGACAGAAGTGTTTACAGCAGTACTATGTTAAAGATGCGTGTCAATAGTGGCTGTTATGACAAAAAAGGTCACCACCACAGTGCATACACTACTATAGGCCAGGCATAAAGGAGTGCAAGCCTGGCTCCCCCTTTAACTCCTGGGTGAGCAGGACACCTCTGGTCAATAGTGCACCAACGCACATGACCCACCTCACTGCCACTACCCTCCAAATGCATCAAACACACTTGCACTGGACACCGCTGCACCAACATGGACTCATGCTTTTGACATACACTGGCTGCTACTGCACCAGACACATTTTCTTGTACTCGCTGTCACAGGCTCGGATGTGCACTCACTGCTACTGCCACCACTTTTATATTAAACGCTTATATTTAAGGTCTATCATGATATGAGCAAGTGAAGGGCTAAGAAATGCTGGTTGCATACCCTGAATGAGCCAAAGATGAACACTCTTCCATCTTCCGTCAATGCAGCAGTATGGCTATCCCCTGCTGACACCTGTACAACTTTTTCTGGGAGCTGGACTTTACCAGGTTCTGTTTCTGAACCCTCCTCTGATGTGTCCCGACCAAGTGCCCCTTCATCATTACAGCCAAATGTATAAATCTGTGAAGTCACAAAAGAGTATACACATAAATAAGGAAGGGTTGAACAACAAACTTGCTAGGTAGTTGTTGGGTCAACAATATCAGAAACTCACACTGCCAGATACTGCAAGACAAACTGTGTGCATTCCCCCAGCCTCGGCCTGTACGATTGGTTCTTCAAGCGGTACACGTGCTGGTTTCTTTCGTTCCATCACATCTTCCCCAAGGCCCAACTGACCCACATCACCTTGTCCAAGGGCAAGCACCAAACCACCAACAGTGTTGTGAGAGCCATGAGTGACCACTTAAAAAAGCAAAATACATGTAAGGACCAAAAAAAAAAAAAAAAAAAAAAAACACCCCACACCAACATACACAAAACACGTTATTCATTTGCCCCCCTTAATCATAAGAATATATGCATAAGCATGTAGGAATGTAGGAGTCGGTTTGCTTTTTTCCAGTTTAGCCTGATTGCTAAATGGAAAAAACAAAAAACCATGAACAACCACATTTAGTGTAAGTAGATAAAAGGATTAGGGGACATCATGTCTAGGCTGAGGGTTGACTTGAATTGCGTTACAAGTTTACAACACTTGCTTGATATAGCAAAATCTGAGTAGTTTTATTTCCACTACTGAATCTGCAGTTAATAAAATAGCCTGGGACATCCATTGCACTTTATATTTAACATAGCTTATGCATTCTTAGGATTAGTACATAATTTGGCATATGCCTATAAAGCAAACAGCAGAATCAAGGCAGCTATAGGTGAGCTGCATCCTAATTGCAGGCCACTATAAATATATCACAGCAACAACACAAAAACAGTTCAACCTATTGGCACCAATGTGAAAACCAACAGAACAAAACAAAAAAAAAAAAAAAAAAAAAAAAAAAAAAGTTGTCCTTTGAATCTGTTCTTGTGCGACTCTAAGTGGTGAGCTAGCTTTGACTCGCTTTAGAAAACACAAATGTGAACTGATCCTTGTAAAATGGCAACTCTAACAATAGCCCAAGCACTATCCAGCCAAAATCACTTTAATGAAAGTAATACCAAGACATGCAAGTTCATATACAAATATATTGTGCACGGTTTTCATACTTACATTTAGCTTTTTTAACCTCAGGAGTACCATTGCTTTCTTCAGCAGGAACGCTCCTCTTTAAAGGTTTCTTTCCACGCATTGTAGGACTTTTACAGATAATATTTCTAAAGGCAATAAAAGTGAAAAAAAGATACCATTAATGTCTATAAATTTCTGCCATCGTACAAGCTTTTTGCTTATACACAGTATTCCGTCATTTGCAGGCTGCTTCCATTTAGTTTTTTTTTAGCATGAAGCTTGCATGTTTGTTATAAAAGCCTGCAATTTATATAGAAGAGCAGCAAGTTCCATAGAAGAAAAAAAAAAAAAAAAAAACCCTACAGAACATACCAGTGCATTCCATATATAGAAAATCAAAATGTTAATTTCAGTAACTCAATTCAAAATGTGAACCTCCTAAAGATGCATTACACTGAGTGGTATATTTCTCAAGCATTTCTTTAATTTTGACGATTATGGTTTACAGCTAGTGAAAACCTCCAAAAAAATGCAGTATCTCAGAAAACTAGAACATTACATTAGGACCAAAAAAAAAAAAAAAACTCAACACCCTCAAGGAAGGCCCCCTTAAACAGCAGCATGCAAAACTTTGCAGCCAAAAAGAGGCATCTGTAGATGCCAGCACATCCACCTTATAAAATTTTTTGAAGGTATGAACAGACAACCAGGTAGCCACCTTGCAAACCTGAAGCAAAGGAAGCACTAAGCGCCCGAGTAGAATGCGCCTTAACAGGGAAAGAACCTGACCCTTAATTGAATAAGCCTGCACACTGTCAGATCCATCTGGAAATAGTAGCAGCAGATGCAGGCAGCCCTTTCTTTGAGCAAATTCCTTAGGATGTTTTGGCTTAGGACACACGATGTCCTCATTTAAGTGAAAACTGGAAACCACCTTCGGAAGGAAGGATGGATCCGGACAAAGTACCACTTTATCCCTGTGAACCACCATATAGGGAGAATGACAGGACAACGCCGCCAGTTCGACACCCTGCATGCAGACGTAATAGCCACCAACAAGGCCACCTTCAGGGATAAGGTAAGCAGGGGAATCTCCAGTATACTTTAAAAAGGAGGTTTCTGAAGAACCGATAGCATCAAATTAAAGGTCCCAAGGTGGTAATGCAGATCACACCGGAGGTGCCAAATGTCGCACCACCTGGATGAAGTTACGCACCAGGGAATGGGTGGCTAATGGCCTTTGGAAGAAAACTGTCAAGGCTGAACCCGACCCTTGAGAGTACTCAAGGCCAACTTTTGACCAACTCCCCTTTGAAGGAAGGCCAAAATCCAAGCCACGAATAAGCACGAGGGGGAGCTCCAAGAGACTCACACCACGCAATATACGACTTCCACGTACGATGATAAATCTTCCTAGAAGTCGCTTTAAGCAAAGTGGGAATCACTGAAACAGACAATCCCCGTCCTTCAGCACATGGCTTTCAACAGCCAAGCCGTCAAAGCCAGCGACCGTAAAGCAGCATGGAAGATTGGCCCCCCGAGACGGTAAATCCTCCAAGAAGCGTCTGCGACTAGCCTGACCAGGTGGGAGTACCAAGCTCAGCGAGGCCAGTCCGGAGCCACAATAATGATCGGAATCCCTTCTGCCTTGATCCTGTGAAGAAGTCTTGGCAGCAACATGAGGAGGGAGGAAAGGCATACATCAGCCGATACTGACCCCATGAGGCCACCAGCGCGTCTGCCAGAGGGTCCCAGGAGCAAGCCACAAACCTCTGCACTTTGTTGATCCGAGACACCAACAGATCCACATCTGGAGTGCCCCAATGACGGCACAGCTGCCAGAACACCTACAGATGGAGAGGCCATTCCCCTGCATCCAAGGCCGGTCGAGGTAATCTGCCTGCCAATTTTCCACCCCTGGAATGTGAACAGCGGAGTGAGCTGGAACAAAGTTCAGCCCACTGAAGGATGCCTGCCATTTCCAAAGCTGTAAGGGTTGAGCCAACAACCTGCCGAGAACCCCTCCCCACCTGGACAGACTGGCATCCGTGGTGACAATCATCCAATACACAGGGAGGAAGGATTTTCCTAGCTTGAGCATTGGGGACCAAAGCCACCATACCAGGGACTCCCTGGTCACCTGGATCTGGTTGTCCAGGGAACTTGGATTCTTGTTCCATATGGGAAGGATTTACTTCTGGAGGATCCTTGTGTGGAATTGAGCAAAGGAGACCTCCCCAAAAGGAGGACACCATCAGTCCAAGAACTCTCATACAGGTCCGAAGGGACGACCATTTGCTGGACAGCAACAGCTGAACTACGGTCTGGAGTTTTTGAAGATATTTAGGAGGAAGAAACCCTGGCTGAAGACGAGTCCAAAGTCAGGCCCAGATAGTCCAGTCTCATGGAAGGGACCAAGGATGACTTCTGAAGGTTCAGAATCCACCTGAACTACTCCAGAGTTCTCATGGTATCTCCAATTTTTTTTCCAGCACCGTAGGAGACTCCGCATGTAGAAGAAAATCATCCAGGTAACCCAGGACTGATATCCCTCGCTGCCTCAACAGCGCCAGGACCGGAGCCAACACTTTTGTGAAGACCCGAGGAGCAGAGGCGAGACCAAAGGGTAACGCCACAAACGGATGATCCTCTCCCACAGCAAAACAGAGAAACCGTTGGGTGTCCTGCACATATTGCGATGTGAACGTAGGCATCTCTGATGTCCATGGAGGCCAGGAAATCCCCCTGATGCAAGGAAGCCACCACCGTGCAAACTGATTCCATCTTGAATTTTTGAACTTGCACGAAGCAAAAGTGCCTTTAGGTCCAGGATCGGACTCACCTTGCCTTCCTTCCTGGGAACTGTAAACACATTTGAATAAAAACCCTGAAAACATCCCACGCATGGAACCGGAACTATTACATCCTGTTGTATCAGATCCTGAACTGCCCCAAAGAAACCCTGTTAGCGATCCGGGGACAGTCGCACATTGGAAGAGAAAAACCTTACCGCTGTATGGATAATGATCGAAACTCGATTTTGTAACCAGACCGTATGACCTCCTGAACTTATTTGTCTGGTATCCAGGACAGCCCCAGGTCCGGAAACCAGCAAAGACGCCCCCCCCACCCCAGACACGGCGAGGGCGCAGCTTCAGGCCAAGGTGGCCTTGTCCTCCGGTCTGAAGAAACTCGATTTTTTGATTGTCAGACCAGAGTCTTTAGGAACCGCCCGAGGGAATCTTGCAGGGCTTCGCCTTATCGACTGACCCTGAGGGACAAAAAAAAAAAAAAAAAAAAAAAACACACAAACATGTGCTGAGGAGGGGGGACCCCGTCTGCAACGAGGGTCCTTACCCTTGTTAGCCTGCGGGAGGGAGGTACTCATAACCCGTGAGACTTTTTAGAATGTCATCCAGAGTAGCCCCAAACAAGCGATCACCTTGAAAAGGTAGATCAGGAAAGGCCTTCTTTGAAGTCTGATCCGCAGACCAGCACTTCAGCCAAAGTATACGCCGGAGGACCACTGCCGAAACCAACAGTCGGCCCAATATGGGAGCAGTATCCAGCGCGGCATCGCAAACAAATTGCAGCCCCAGCATCAGCTGGTACAACAGCTCCGCAAAGGCAGAGGGGGAAGTTCTTTCCCTTCCAGGTCACGGCATAGTAACTTAGCCCATTCAATCAAAGTTTGCGAGATAAGGGCAACCGTGAACACCGGTCTTAAAGCAGACCCCGCCAGGGAGTACATATCGTGGGCCACAGACTCTGCCTTGTCCGCCAGATCCTTAAAGGACAGGGAATCCTCCACTGGGATTATGGTAGCTTTATTCAGTCTCGAGACCGGTAGGTCCCCTGTAGGTGGCACAGTGCACTTCTTTATAAGGGACTACTCAAAAGGGTAGCAGCTAGCTTAGGCACCCCAGGGTCCCATTTGAGCATGGTGTCAAAATACGTGGAAAAGGGAAAAACCTTTGCCGCTCTGAATGGCTTGCGAGTGCCAAACGTAACCTGTGCCTCCGTCGCATCCTCCATTTTCACACACAGATACAACCAGTGCATCCACCAGCACCTTATCTTGTGCGGCAGTGGAGGTAGAAAGGTCATCCTCCCTGTCAGAGGAGAGCGGGCGCAAGTTCGCGGGCCCGGCAGGGAGATCGGCATCTGCAGTGGATGAGTCAGACATCAGATGAGGCAGGGGTAGGCGGAGGCAATTTCTTAGCAACTCTAAAGGTCACCTTCACCCGGGACACAATCGATTCCAGGACCGCCGAAATGGCATCTATAGACAGCTGGGGTCCGGAAGGCCCTGCAACCTCCTTGAGGGGGGGGTCAGATGGGGACACATGATCTGTAGGGTCCATGTTGCACCAGGGGAACCCGTCAGCAAAAAGGTAAAAAAAGTGACTTTTATTGTTTTTTGTTAAAAGCGTCCCCCCCCCCCCCAGGAGTCCAAAGCGCACTGGAGAGACCCCCAGCAGAGAGAGAGACCCCCAAGAGAGACTGTACCGAAGATGCACCAGGAGGCCCAGAATGTCTGCACAGCACGTGTTAGCAAATATCTCAATCCAAAAGGGGAGAATCTGAGAAACAGCCCAGGGTATAGGAAGGGGCTCCATCCACAAAATCGCCTCCAGGAACTCCCATTCTGATTCCTATTAGAGAAGGCCACCGCAAAGATCTCCTCAGCACATGGGGCTACAAGAAAATGGCATCCTGCAGAGCAAATGAGGACCCTCATGGGGACCCCTCAGACTCCAAAACGGGAACGACCGTTCGTCCATCGCCTCACCCCCTGCCCCCACATCCAGCCTGAATCGTGGTCCCAGCCCCCGGGAGTAGGCTCAACAGCCCCCAGCAGTGAGGGGTGCTTAACAGGACAGAGAGAGACCCGGGAACGTGGCCTGCGTCCACCCCAAATTCCGCCAAGGGAAGAGAGGGGGGAACACATTTACTCATACAGGAACAAGTGGGCTCCATTTCCCGACAGAACCCCTCTCCGCCGAAGTGGGGGGCTTTCTGCCAAATAGGAATGCTGCGACTCGGGCCTAGACCGGTCGTGTGTGACCTGGCGAGACATTAAACTCGCGGGGTCAGTCCCCGTCCAGTGGGACTATGTCACGGCCGACCCAGCGCGGAGCTAAGGTCTGCGCAAGCTCGTTGGCCAGCTGGGGTGACCACTGGATCTATACACCCAGCCTGTCGCCCAGGTCCAGCATAGTTGCTTGTAGATCTTACAGGAAAAAACCCAGAGAAAAAGCTAAACAAAAAAACCCAACAACTGCCAGGATCAGAGATCCCAGCAAGGAACTAGGTCCTTACTCCTCACTAGGCAGATTAAAACTGATGCAGGAAGTGAGGGTATACCTCCCCTGGGACTGCCATAGGCGTAGCCAGAACCTTTCTGCCTCGAGTCCTACTCCTGTAGGGGGCAGCAAAACCCTACTGATATGCATCAGAGACTGCATCCGTCAATGAACGAAAGAAAAAATGACTTTTAAATATAGAAATGTTGGCTTACTGAAAAGTATGTCCATGTACAGTATGCACTCAATACTTAGTCAGGGCATCTTTAGCATGAAACACTGCATCAAATGGGCATGGCATGGAGGGGGGGGGGGGGATCAGCCTGTGGCACTGAGGTGTTATGGAAGCCCAGGTTGCTTTGATAGTGGCTTTACGCTCATTTGCATTGTTGGGTTTGGGGTCTCATCTTCCTCTTGACATTACCCCACAGATTCTCTCTGGGGTTTAGGTCAGGTGAGTTTGCTGGCCAATCAAGCACAGTGACACCATGATCATTAAACCAGGTATTGGTACTTTTGGCAGTGTGGGCCGGTGCCAAGTTCTGCTGAAAAATTGAAATCAGCATCTTCATGAAGCTTGTCAGCGGAGGGAAGCATGAAGTGCTCTAGAATTTCCTGGTAGAGGGCTGTGTTGACTTTGTATTTAATAAAACCAACACCAGCAAATGAGATGGCTCCCCGAATAATTCTAATTTTCTGATGCACTGAATTTTGGGTTTTCACTAGCTGCAAGCCATAATCAAAAAATAGAAGAAATGCTTGCAATGTATCACTCTGTGTGTAACTCATCTATATAAAAAAAAAAAAAAAAAAAAAAATATAGGAGTTTCACCTTTTGAATTGATTACTGAAATAAATTAACTTTTTTTAAATATTCTAATTTTAGGAGAAGATGCACCTGTAGGCACCTAAAAATTGTAATACGCAAAGAGCAAGATTTTTTCTGAGGTATTCAGCTGCAAAAGTTAGGCAACTATACGGTATCAGTTGGGAAAAAAAAAAAAAAAAAAGCTTGTAAACTTACTTCACACAGGGGCACACAGAAAAGGAGGAGCCTGGGACAGAAGATGAGGTTTGGGGCTGCACAGGCAAGTATAAAGTTTAGGTTAACCATAAAAAAAAAAAAAAAAAAAAAAAAAAAAATCAACCTAGCAAATGTCTTCTGGGTCCTTGCAACAGTGAGGCTTCAGAGAAGGGGACAGGAAAGCAGCAGCCTTAGCTCTGGACCTGATATCATAAGGAATCAGACATACCAGCCTGACCAGAAGCAAAGACCTGTGATCTGGAACACAGGAGTTGTTGCTACCAACAGTGGGGCGGTCACAAGTATAAGTTAACTCAAAAAACAAAATCAGCATTTCTTAGACTGGAGAGACTTAGTATAATCCTGTGTTGACAGATCATCATCAAGTTGTGTCCCTCAGATGAGACATAAAAATTTAATTTTTAAAGAAACTGATTGTACTTAATACAAGATTTGATCAAACTGTTGGTCAGGTTAGAGGATCTAACTGATTTAAATCAAAATTAGCCTATTTCTGTCACACCGAATGATTTACTTCAACAGAAAGATAAATTAAACTGGGCAAATCTATGGTCAAGCACTAACAGCTATGTGTAGCCAGCATTAGGTTTCCCTTTAATTTAACAATTACAGTAGATCAGCTACGTTCACCCACAAGTGTGTGTTTAATATGTAAACAGTAGTTTTTTGAGCAGGTGCAGGTTTCTTTGCCTTACATTATAAAACCAGTTAGGACAGCGTCGGATCACGTTCTGGCAAATACATTTTTTTTTAGCAAGAAACCTTTATACTGCAATTGCTCATTTTCTAAAATTTCTAGTTGCCTGGCTGTTATGTTAATACACTAGCTTCAAAAGGGCCTGAGTCAATGGCTTGAAACAAGATTAGGAAAGTTTGCGATGGTAAAGAATTTATCAGCATACTTGTTCCAGGTCAGTGCTTCAGAAGTACTAAAGCTGGTGTTAGAAATGGATGCTCCGTCTTGCACAGCTTTTTTTACTAGGCTTTGAGAGCAGCTCCCAGCATAGACTCCTGCTGAAGCTGAGAGGAGAATGGTTCACAGAGAGCAGCCAGAAGCACTACCTCCTGGAGGATCGTCCTCTCAAACCCTTGATTTGAGAAAAAGTCCAAACGGTAATACGTCATGAAGGTGTAAAAACAACCAGGTAACAGCCCGAACCTGCTCCGGCGTGGTGCCAGCTCTCCTCACACTAGATTGCCAAGGCTCTAGTCTAGTTGAATGAGAAGCTTGCATGATCTGATAAGTTTTGCAAATTGCCTGTCCAATCCACCTAACTATAGAAGATTTAGAAGCCGGTTTTAGTGAACACAAATGGTTCTCAATATTCTGACATATTTGGTAGTTTCCGAGTAGGCTAACAGACATTTTCGAACATCCAACAAGCTTAAAGCGGAGTTCCACCCAAAAGTGGAACTTCCGCTTTAGGGAGTCCTGACCCCCCGACATGCCACATTTGGCATGTCATTTTTTGGGGGGGGGGGGGGGGGAGCAGGTACCTAGTTTTGACAGGTACCCGCTCCCACTTCCGCTCGGAGCGCCGCTTTAAGCTATTCCATGTTTCCGGAAGGATGGCAATACAATCTCATGCGTCCTATGAAAGTTAATAATTTTAGTAAAAATCCAAGGTCAGGTTTTCAAAATAATGCAGTCATCAAAAACACAAAAGGTAGAAAATGCCCATAGCTCGTTGATTCTTCAAACCAAAGTAATCGTAAATCAGAAAAAAATTTAAAACTGCAGGATCCTCTAAAATAAATTATATATATATATATATATACACACACATACACATACATATATACATATCCCCTACTATATATATATATATATATATATACATACACACACATATATATATATACACACACACACACACACACACACACACACATACAGACACCAGCAGCGGCATGAACTTTCAGCATGCTGAGAGCCAACTCCTGATCTGCCTCAGCATGGAAAAATTGCCACTGACCCACCAAAAAAACAGTCATGCTGAAAGATGTTACAGGCAGCATCACGTTCGCCACGGCTTCTCCAGGACCTTTCAAGTCTGTCACATGTGCTCAGGGTGAACCTGCTCATCTGTGAACAGCACAGGGTGACAGTGGCAGACCTGCCAATTCTGGTGATCAATGGCAAATGGATCTCCACGGTGCCGGGCAGTGAGCATAGGGCTCACTAAAGGACGTCTGACCCCAAGACCACCCTCATGAAGTCCGTTTCTGATTTTTTGGTCAGAGACATTCACACCAGTGGCCTGCTGGTGATCATTAAGTAGGGCTCTGGCAGTGCTCATCCTGTTCCTCCCTGCAGAAATGAGCAGATACCGGTCCTGATGATGGGTTAAGGACCTTTTACTGGCCCTATCCAGCTCTCCTAGAATCTCCTCCATACTCTTGAGACTGTGCTGGGAGACACAGCAAACATTGCAATGGAACTTACTGATGTGCCATCCTGGAGGAGTTGAGCTGCCTGTGCAATCTCTTTAGGATCCAGGTATCGCTCATGCTACTAGTAGTGGCACGGACTCTAGCCAAATGCAAAACTAGTGAACGGCAGAAAACATGACTAGGGGGAAAAAAAATAAAAAATGTCAGTGGCCTTAACTTGTAAAACTAATTCCTTTTTGAGGTTGTCTCATTGTTGCCCATTTAATGCACCTGTTAATTTCATTACCCCAAAGCTGCTGAAACTGATTAACAACCCCCTCTGCTACTTAACTGACCTTTTCAGTATCCCAGGAGTTTAATGGACTTGATGCTATACTCGATTAAAAAGTGTAAAATTTTTTTTAGCAGTGTATAAATCCGCCAGAGATCTGAGGATCAATGCTCCACATCCCATGAAAAAATAAATCCATTTCTTTTGCGCACACACATCCTGGATTTTAAAGGCACCCTAAAAATCCGGTTTTCTGTGTATATACATTTTTAGCAATAGTTTTCTGTAAAGGCTAAATTCATCCTTGGAACATGTAGCATATTCTCCATCCATATTCAGGGTGGAATGTTCAATGTGCTCCTGCCTCCTCTCCACCTGATTTTATCTCCCCCATGACAGCAGTCAGAGGATCATCTCCCCCCATCCACTGTCACAATTTAGAAACTGTGCAGAAGACGAGTCCTGTGACTGAATCATCGAAAAGCTCAGCCTGCGACAGCTCGTAGCTATCACTGAACAGTGTTTTCACCACTTCAGCCCTGGAAAGGTTTTACCCCGTCTGACCAGGCCATTTTTTCAATACGGCACTGTGTTGCTTTAACCGACAATTGCGCGGCCGTGGGACACTGTACCCGAATAAAATTGATGTCCTTTTCCCCCACACAGTGCTTTCTTTGGTGGTATTGGATCACCTCTGCGGGGTTTTTTTTTTGCGCTATAAAAACAAAAGACCGACAAGTGAAAAAAAGCGTCGCTCCCCCCCCTTTCTGCTATAAAACATCCAAAAGCACCATCACTGTATAAATGACACTGGTAGGGAAGTGGTTAACACCGGGGCAAAGGGTTAAAAGAGTTCCCCTATGAGTGCTTTCTAAAAGGTGGTGGGGGGGGGGGGGGGGGGAGTAATTTGTCCCAAGGAAAGCAGAGATCCATGCTTCTGGTTAGCAGAAACACAAAATCTCCATTTTACTCTCTGGCAGAACGGCAGTCTGCCTTGTGTACATAGGCACACCGCCATTCTGCCTCTCCACAAGCGATGGGTTCCCGTGGGACATCGCGGACACCGAATCCGCTGATTGGCTCCTGCAGTGCACGCACACCAGAACATCACGTATAGGTACATGATTTTGCGCTTAAGGGCCGCCCCACTGCAGTATATGTACGTGGGGCGGTCCTTAAAATGGTTCAAAATCTTAGTAATGACAGACTTTACAGAAAACCTTTTTACTGGCATTATGAAGTATTTTAAAAAAAATCTATCCTTGGCTATACATATTGGCAATGTTTTGGATGAATGGGGAAAGGACCAAACCATGTCACTTCCTGTCATGTCACTGGGACACAAAGTTAGGGAAAATGTCATCAATGAGAAACAGATCCAAAACTTGATTCCATTAAGAAAAAAGGACGAGTGAGACTCAGGATTTTACCGGTTTCCACACTTAGAAGTGTCAGACATTTTTCCCCTACTACTGCTCCCCTGGCTACCGCAAAATTAGAGTCTGTAAGAAGCTCCCAGTAAAGACATGCAATATGTAAACGGTCCGTTCAAAACCCTTTCTATGCAGTTTCTGATGACCGGCCTGTACCCTCTGAAGCAACAATTATTTGCTACTATCTGACAGGAGGGGAATTATTATTATTATACAGGATTTCTATAGCGTCAACAGTTTGCGCAGCGCTTTACAATGTGAAGGAAGACAATACAGTTACAATACAGTTCAAAACAGGAGGAACTAGAGGGCCCTGCTCGTTAGAGCTTACAATCTAGAAGGGAGGGTCAAGTGAAACAAAAGGAAATAACCGTGGGGGATGGGTTGATGGAGAAAAAGGAGGTACATTTGTTAGGGGTTGGTAGGATAGGCTTCTCTGAAAAGGAGGGTTTTCAGAGATCGCCTAAAAGCTAATAGAGTGGGGGATAATCGGACAGATAAGGGTAAGGAGTTCCATAGGATTGGAGAGGCTCTGGAAAAGTCCTGGAGGCGAGCATGGGAGGAGGTGATGAGTGAGCTAAAGAGCAGGAGGTTTTGAGAGGAACGAAGAGAGCGATTAGGTTGGTATTTTGAGACGAGGCTGGTGATGTAGCTGGGGGCTAGGCTGTGGATTGCTTTGTAAGATGTTGTAAGTATTTTGAATTTAATTTGTTGGGTGAGCGGAAGCCAGTGGAGGGCTTGACAGGGAGGAGCAGCGGACACTGAGCGATTGGTGAGGTGGATGAGTCTGGCGGCAGCATTCATGATGGATTGAAGGGGGGATAGCCTGTGTAAAGGTAAGCCAATGAGAAGGGAATTGCAGTAGTCGAGGCGCGAGATGACCAGGGAGTGAACTAGGAGTTTTGTTGTGTCTTTGGTTAGAAAGGGGCGTATTTTGGAGATGTTGCGGAGGCCGAGGCGGCAAGATTTGGACAGCGATTGGATGTGTGTAGTATTCAACTATATTCTATTCCCTTAAAAAATTCTCTGATTTCATAGATACCTTTCCTTTACAACAGTGTCATACGAGCCCTAAAATGGCTGACTAAACCATGATTGTGCCACCACCATGCTTTACCTATGGCACAAGACAGTCCTGGTCGTAAGCTAGGGACGGTGTTCGCCACACGTAAAACTTATCTGGTGGTTGGGAACAGTGTGAAGCTAAATTAATTCATCAGGACCACCGTACAGTCTTCCATTGATCGGTCCACAATTTATGGATGTTGCATCACCCTCTCCTCTTCTGAGCATTAATATCGGTCACTAGTGGCTTGGCAATTGCAGCTCTTGCCCGTGAACATTTTACTTAAGCTGGATACACTATACAACTTTTGTTGTCAGATTTCCTTTAGATTTACCTTTTCTATGTAGTGCAAGGGCCTGCCTGATCGCATACAATTTGAAAGTGTTTAGGTTTCACCTCATATTATATGGTTTTGGTAAGTCTAAAGGAAAAAATCTAAAGAAAATTGGATAGAGTGTATGGACCTTTATCGAGTCTCCTCTGCACAATTTTTGTGGACACGGGCTTTGGAAGACAGAGATTGAGCACTAGTCACTTTTGCAGCAGTTGTTTCCTTAAAGCGGAGTTCCGCCACCCCCTCCAAAAATTAAAACTCAGCAGCTACACATACTGTAACTACTTACTTTTAATATTAGGACACTTACCTGTCCTGGAGTCCAGCAATGTCGGCACCGCAGTCAATGTTTCCATCGGCTGTCGGGTGCTGCCCCCGCCGTTGCTGGTAAGGGAACCCGGCAGTGAAGCCTTGCGGCTTCACGGGCGGTTACCTACAGCGCATGCGCAAAGTGCGCTTCGCATTCCTTTTGGCTCAGCGGCAGAAGGGGGCCGAACTTACAAGGGATGGCGCCGAATCCCAGAAGTGGTGAAGGCTACCTGTCAAAAACAGGTACCCCCCCCCGAAAGGTGCCAAATGTGGCAGCGGGGGGGGGGGGGGTTTGGGGGAACGACGACAAAAGAGCGGAAGTTCCACTTTTGGGTGGAACTCCGCTTTAATCCAGGTCACAATCCTGCGCATTGTCCTCTGATTAGTTGACCATGTTGCTGGCACTTATGCTCATCAGACGACATCTTCCCAGAAACTGTATATGCCATCATAGACTTTGATACTGTACCATACGTCACAGAAAATATATTGGCAACCTTAGTCACAGAGGCACCAACAGTTTGCCATCTTTATTTAAACTCCGTAAGCACTGACATGACTGTCTGTACTAGTAGCAGCGCACACAGTGAATGACAAGTGAGGCTTCCTGTCAGCTAGGTGTCTCATCACGCAGAGAAAGCAAAAAAATATAACATCACTTCCGCTTTCAACACATCACTTTCACAACTGCAAATCATGTAGTGTTTCCATATTTTTGTCCAACCCCGGTATAATTAGTAGGGTTTTAAAGTAACTTCAAGCAAAACATTAAGCTTCTAACAAGCGTGCAGAAAATGTTTACTTTGCTTCAGCAGACAAGTGGCTTTAATTTGACCTTTGTAAAACCTGTCACTGGTGTAATAAAAAACCTAAGCCTAGGATCAGATTTGGAGCCGAAAGGAGAGTTCACAGATGCTGCATGTGCATTTAAGCACATTAAGCTTATGAATATTAATGGTTTCCAGTGACCAGAATATTAATTCTATTAATGAGCAAACGCTAGCCTTTTTTGTGCTTTTTTTTTTTGTTTACCTTTTTCTAATACGCCTGTAAACACCTACAATATTACCAAAAGTATTGAGACACCTGCCTTTACACACACATGGTCCATAAAAGACATGGATGAGTGAGTTTGGGGTGGAGGAACTTGACTGGCCTACACAGAGTCCTGACCTCAACCCAATAGAACACCTTTAGGATGAATTAGAGCGGAGACTGCGAGCCAGGCCTTCTCTCCACCATCAGTGCCTGACCTCACAAATGTGCTTCTGGAAGAATGGTCAAACATTCCCATAGACAAACTCCTAAACCTTGTGGACAGCCTTCCCAGAAGAGTTGAACCTGTTATAGCTGCAAAGGGTGAGCCAACCCAATATTGAACCCGACAGACTAAGACTGGGATGCCATTAAAGTTAATGTGCGTGTAAAGGTGAATGGTAATATAGTTTACATGTCTGTTCAGTTGTTTGCTCCATTTAAAAAGCACTGCTTTCTGGTCTAATGCTAAATCTATAGGCAGCCAGATGTAAAAAGATTTGCGCCCATTTACATCAGACTACCTTTGATCTATGACGTTTAGTGCCGGTCCACACATATGTGATGCGAGACATTGCGTGTGACTCGCAGCACACTGCTCTGCAAATCACATGCAATGTCTGAGTTGCGAATTTAGCCATACAGACAGTATGGCTGAATTCATATTGCATTCGGACCAAAGTTGCACAGGACCCTTTTTTTTGGGTCCGCACCAAAATTTGGATCACATGGGTGTTCACATTTATGTGATCTGATTCATGTCCGACCTGACAGTTCGCACTGCGATATGCAAACTGATCTGGGGGTGTCATTAACTTTGTATTGACATCCTCAGCAATTCGCATATGGCAGTGTAAACTGCTTGCGAGTTGAATGTGATGCGGGGAACCCACAGTGGATTCGCAGGGTTCCCGCACCGCATATAGGTGAACCGGTGTTCCATGAGAATAACCCACCCCGTGATAAATTCCTACCCTCACCACTTCCTGAGAGGAACAGCTAAGCAGCGTAGCAGTGTGCATGCTCACAGCCCCGGATAGGTAATGGAACAGCTGAGGAGCTGACAAGTGCGCATGCACGGAGGGTATGAAATGATCACAGCAATGTGTGTAACGCGGCGGTTACATTAAAACAGCTGTGCTGCAACAGGAGTCACCTCTGCTCCTATCCCTGTGACTTCCCTGATCTTGGCTAGTAAACATAAAAGCGGTGGCGGGTGTATGAAATCCAAATGAACAGAGATCTCGGCTCCGTGATTTATCCGTGCATGCGCACTAGTCAGCTCCTCGGCTGTTCAATGACGTAGGTGCACCGGAAGTGACGAGGGTAGGCATTTTACGGAACACCGGCACTTTGGTCTGAGAAAATGGAAAAAGATGCAGTTGGTGGGCCAACTTCATATTGAGCCCTACAGACTAAGGCTGGGATGCCATTAAAGTTCATGGCAGGCATCCCAATACTTGGTAATATAGTGTATATGTGTGCATGGACACACATGTTAACAAAAGGTACTTTTAAAGGCTAAAAAGCAATAAGAAACACCTGTAAAAGCAGAATTTTTAAGCCCAGCATGCTTGAGGCCTAAAGCACCAACTCTCTGAGGTGACAACACCCGATTCAGTTCTATAAAACACACAATTCTAAGATAAGCTTAAGTGTGGCTTTAAATTAGGAACATGAGGTAAACGGTATACCAGAAGCTACTTGGTGCAAACAGAACAGTCCCAGGGGAAGGAAATGACACTACAGCGGTAATAGGACATTGGTAGGGCAACAAATTACAACCACTGCCATGTATACCCCTCATACCAGAGGCCTCCCTCTTGGAAACGTGTCGGCTTCCTTGCTGAACACACACGCACTCTAACCGCCCTCAGTGACTAGGCACTAACCTCCAAGCACGTACTTCTCACCAGCTTTCTTCACCTCTTCTCCGCGCGCGACTCCTTTAAGCAGCTGTTCAACACGTGCGGCGCCCGGGTGACGTCAAACTAGTTGCGACAGCCTCCACTCTGACAAGTCTGAGGCGCGGAGATATCACGTGACCAGCGCGCCTTATGCGTTGTGTTAAAAGATGAGGAGGAGTGCTCTTGGCTGCGTGTTAGAGACAGCCACGCAAAGAGCGCTGCACAGTCAATGTAGTTATGTTACAGTGATATGGTGTTATATGTATATGGCGTCTGTCGCCTCTAGCTTAAGCCCGCGCATTCCTTGTCGCTGCGGGTGACAGGCGCTCCACTCGTTCGGCCAACACAGCGGCCTGCACATTCCCGGATGTGAGGCGAGGGGGCGCTCTATGCTTGTACTGTGCTCTCGCTGGTTTCTAGTCTTCCACAGCACGTGGGACCGGTGAGATTGAGCATCGTTAGGTGAGGAGAGGACACCGGCTGTGGTGAGTGAGACACTAGCGGCTATAGCAAGGAAAGGAAGGGGCTTATTAGTAGTAGAGTTTACTGTATGGTCTATAGATAGTCACTGTACACACTGTGCTCCTTCTTTCATCAACACTGTGTATGTACACAAAGAGGAGACATGTCTAACGGGACAACAAAGTCACTTAAACTCCTACAGGAATGTATGTTTATATGTATTATGGTTACATTTAGACATGTGTCTATATCTCCCTTGCCTCCAAAACCAGATGTATGTTTAGATCGTACTGCTGAAGCTACTGATAGGCCCCTTTCACACTGGCTTTTTGATCAGGTCCATCTATCAGTTTTTCAGGCGGACCTGATCGGATGCTCCATGCACCCCTATGAAGTGGCCAATGTCAGCGGTGAGATGTCCACTGACACCCGCTGCTATCCGATCTGATCCTGTCTGTGAAATCCAGACGGATGGAAACCCTATTTTCCATCCATCTGGAGGATCGAATGAAAAGTATAGGCGGTCCAATTTCATCTGATCTCCCTTAGAGGAGAGCGGGGATCTGACAGCACCATCTCAGCACAGTGAGCTGGGATGGGACCTGTCACCCGCCTGCTCAGTGGCGATTGGCAGATCGATCCCCGCTGAGCTAAACAAAGGTTGCCAGGTGAAAGGACCCCAAAGAAATAATGTCTCCTCCTCCTTACCGCTTGTTTTAACCCCATGCACTTGCAGCGCTTTCCTGTTTGCTTAACCTCCCTGGCAGTATGATTATGTCCAGATTTCTGTGCTAAAAGCGGTACAATGTTTTGCACTGAAATCTTTTGTTTTTACATTTTAGAACTCGCCTTCCCCTGCGATTCCCCCGCTGTTCTCCTGCTGTGTGCTCGGCCAATGCCGGCACCTGTCTTCCGTTTTCCTTCCCTGCGAGCGTTGCGACGCAGGGAGGTGGAACCGGCGGCAATTTCAAAAATGTAAATACACTAAATGAAATGATACAAAGTTGTGATCCTAATGGATCACACTGTATCATGCCATTTCACTACAGGATTGCACCTGGTGACTTTTCCAGTGTCCTGCCTGTTCTTTTCCAGTTCTTTGTGCCTGGAAAATTGAGAACGACCATGGCGTCCAAAAAGCGTTTTTTGCTCAAAAGCGCTTTTAGACGAACTTGATAACAGCAACAGCGAAACAGAGTTACTTGAAGAACTGAGCGATAGCGATTTGTGGGAAAATTCATCATCGGGTACGGAAAGTGACGACAGTGATGATTCTGATGTCTCTTTCTGGCACATAGCTCCGTTGGAAATTCTGAAGAATCAGTTGCTATACTTCCCAAATTCCACGAGCTATGTGCCAGAAAGAGACACGAGAATCGTTGCTGTTGTCACTTTCCGTACCTGATGACGAATTTTCCCACAAATCGCTATCACTCAGTTCTTCAGGTAACTCAGTTTTGCTGTCGCTGTTTTCCAGTTCGTCTAAAAGCGCTTTTGCGCAGAAAAAAAACACTTTTGGACGACATGGTCATTCAAAATTTTCCAGGCACAAAGCACTGGAAAAGCACAGGCAGGACACTGGAAAAGTATCCAGGTGCAATCCTGTGCTGAAATTGCATGATACAGTGTGATCCGTTAGGATCACAGCTTTGTATCATGACATTTAGTGTATTTACACTTTTGAATTTGCCGCTAGTTCCACCCCCCTGCATCGCAACGCTCGCAGGAGGGAACCGGAAGGCAAGTGCCAGCAATTGGCCATGCACAGAGCGGGGAGAGACAGTGAGGACAGTGGGGGTTGGCAGGAAAGGTGAGTAACATTGCGGGGTAATCTCAAGTGTGGCTCGGGGTTACCGCTTTTGGTACTGAAAACCCCGAGCCACACTCGGGAATACCACCAGGGAGGTTAAATGATGCTGAAGTTGGTTCCTTATTCAGCCAGCTTCTTATTCGACTTCCAAAGTTGGCTTCTTATTTGTCCGGCTTCTTATTCGACTGCCAAAGTTGGCTCCTTATTCGGCCGGCTTCTTATTCGACTGCCAAAGTTGGCTCCTTATTCGGCCGGCTTCTTATTCGACTGCCAAAGTTGGCTTCTTATTCGACTGCCAAAGTTGGCTCCTTATTTGGCCGGCTTCTTATTCGACTGCCAAAGTTGGCTCCTTATTTGGCAGGCTTCTTATTTGACTGCCAAAGTTGGCTGCTTATTTGGCCGGCTTCTTATAGAGGAAGTAAAGTCATTTAAAAAAAACGAGAAAAAGAAAGCCCTGTAAAGAGAAAGGCATAATGAGCTAGTATGCATCGCATACTAGCTCATTATGAAGTACTTGCCTTAAAACGAAGCCCCCGCTGTGCCGCCCCCTCAGCGACAGGACGGCCGACGTGTCCGGCCGTCCTGGTTCGCGACCTCCGGCCATCTGATTGGCCGGAGGCGCGATTACATCACTCAGGCGGGAGCCGACGTTCACGGCACTGGCCTCTGAAGGAACGGCACGGGTGGCCGTTCCTTAAGAGCGCAATGCGCCGATGACGTCATCGGCAGTATACACTGTAAATATCTCCTAAACGGTGCATGTTTAGGAGATATTTATAGCACCTATAGTTAAGCCTATATTAAGGCTTACCTATAGGTAAAAGTTTGTGAAGAGGGTTTACACTCTTTATTCGACTGCCAAAGTTGGATCCTTATTTGGCCGGCTTCTTATTCGACTGCCGAAGTTGGCTCCTTTTCACACAGTTTCCTATTCAGGTTGGATTTTTATTAACAAAAGTAATTATTTACTAAACAATTATCTGCAACATTTATAATCGAATTGTTGCCAAACGTCACAATTTTATCTCCCTAGCTGCCATGTATTTAATGCAGTATAATTATTATTATTATCATTCAGGATTTCTATAGCGCCAGCAGTTTACGCAGCGCTTTACAATGTTAGAGGGAGACAATACAGTTAAAATGCAAGAGGATTAAGAGGGCCCTGCTCAGAAGAGCTTACAATCTAATGGGTGGGGCAGGTGGTACAAGAGGTTGTAACAGTAGGGAATGAGCTGATGGAAGATTAGATGGCGGTGTGATAGGCTTCCCTGAAGGGATGAGTTTTCAGGGATCGCCTGAAAGCAGCTAGAGTAGGAGATAGCTTTACAGGTTGAGGTAGAGCGTTCCAGAGGATGGGAGAGGCCCTGGAGAAATCCTCGATCTGGTCTCCCACAATACACAGAACATGGAAGTAGCAGCAGTATATAGCTTTCCCATTCTTCCTGGAGAAGAAGAGACACTTGAGAGGAGATATGATGGCAATAAAAAAAATCTTAATGGTGAATCTAGCATAGGAAAAAACTATTTAGTCTCAGTGTGTAAGAAGACATGCGGCCACTCGATGAATTTGGAGGAGAAGATGTTCAACCTTAAACTGCGTAGGGGTGTTTTGACTGTCAGGGCAGTAAGGATGTGGAACTCCCTTCCACAATCGGTGGTGTCAGTGGGAAGATTTTATAGTTTCAAAAAACTTAGATGCGCATCTTTGGGGACACACCGTATACATGGATATGGGAAATTATTTTTTCTCACCCACACAGGTTGAACTGGATGGTCTGGTGTCTTTATTCAACCTTACCAACTATGTAACTGGATAAAGGCAAAGCAAAGGGCCGTCATTTGGAGACCACTACATTTTAGACGAAGCAGTAAATGCTCTGGTGGCCGGGTGGAATTTGTACACTCAGGTTTTTGCTCTTCCTCTTTTGCAGCTTCTTCCTCATCTGCTTTGCAGGGTTAAGAGAGAGGGTATTTTGGATATCGCAGCCACCCAAATTCTTCCATCTGACGAGTAAACCTTGTTGCTTGCCCGCAGTAGGGCTAAATGTTGAAAAACAAATTACTTGCCCAGAACTGCGTGTCCTGGGCATCGGGTGATGTGAATTGTGCATCCCTGCCAAGATCTCCTATATCAAGGACCGATATGCCATCCTGCCTTATGGTTTCTGGCTTTAACAGCTTAGATGTTGAAGTTCAAGAGATGGGCATCTCTGAATCTACGATTCCTAAGCTGCTAACAGCTTGGAAGGCTATTTCCCAAAAGATCTATCATTGGACGTGGAAAGCATACTTCACTTTATGTCAGTCTTAGTGGGTCCATGTTGGGAGAGTCTTATGGTCTCAAGGTTCATGTTCCACCCTTTACTCTCAAGATTCCGTCTACTAGATGTGTGAATGCTTCTTTTCAGCATTAAACAAGTGTTTCCTACATTTCCAAGGCTGCCACCTGGTCTTTTGTTCACATGTTCTCTAAATTCTTCCAGGTGGATGTTGCTGCCTCATGGAAAGCTAGCGTTGGATATAAGGTCCTTCAGACAGCTCTTTAAGCTGCAGGCAGTTCCTGGTTCTCTGATTGTTTTTTTAGGGCCTGTTTGCATTTATTTGTTGTGCTACCCTACCTTCAGCTACACTGTTCTTTGCTATTCCAAAAGCAAAAAAGGCTTTTTGTACTGCAAAAGATATTTTTTTTTGAAGGACATGGGTCCAACCCCTCTGTTTTCTTTAAACTACCAGTTTTATGCACTTGGTGTTAAAAACTACAGTTCATAGTAGGATTCATTTCAGCAGAGTTTTGTCATAGATTGATGTCACTTACAGATCTGTAATCTATTAGGTAAAATAGTTCAGGGCTTCTGTCCTTTAAAAACAAAATTAAAATCCAATAAAAATCCAATAACCAAATGTATTTTTTTTCTCATATTCTCAGGCAAAATGAAGTATATCCTGGTGACAGGTGGTGTAATCTCTGGTATTGGAAAGGGAATCATTGCAAGCAGCGTTGGGACAATCCTCAAATCTAGTAACTTGCATGTCACCTCTATCAAGATTGATCCATATATCAACATTGATGCTGGAACTTTCTCTCCTTATGAGCATGGTATGTAGAACAGCCTTTTGTGGATGATTGTCAATCTACAAATGGTAACTGTTGTGTTTTACAATCTGCAGCATGTAATTTTGAAATTAAAAATGTAGTCCCATTCCTTATGTGTTATGCTGGCTGGTTGTGAAAGGAAGCCGTAGGTGTAGCAGCCTTTACTGAAGGTTGTTATAACCTATGCTATTTTGTGTTCTCCAAGAAACGTGTGTGTCTGCTGTTGGCAATGTGTACAGTGATAGCTGTTGGTAGGGCATTTCAGAAGGAAAGTACAGTGTAAATGCCGTTTTTCCATGCGAGAAAGTAATATTCTAAATGTTCTCCATGTTGCATAGTAGATGGCAAATCCTTCACCCAGAAAATTGATATTGATTTCTTTAAAGTACAACTAAAGGCTTCTATATGACAGTCTAAATAAGCCTCAAATCCAGTGACTATGTAATGCACAAGCCTCATAAAGTAAACAAAACTTTTTTTTTTTTTTCACTTTTCCTGACTAAGCCATTTTTTCCTTCAATCTGTCACTCATGCTCTCCCTTCCAGATATTGCAGCTCACAGTAAAAAGGTTTCAGCAGCAGAGGCAGTGCTGTCAGTCCACAAAGCAATGGGCATGACTGGGTGTAGCTAGATTCCTTTTGACAAACTACAGGCTTGTGAATCGGCATTGACAATACTGATAGCTTCACTCCCTGCAAAATGTTTTCATCCCACTCTAGTGCAAGCAGGTACAACCTACATGAGTGGCAACTATACTCTAACGGCATTGTTACCCCAGATGATCATAGAAAGCTGCATAAGATGTACTTTACTTGCAGGAACAATAGGTATTTGTGGGACATTAAAGAGGGACTAAAACAAAACTGTAAATGCAGATAAAATGATGTTCTGCACCACACCTTTTTTAATGGGAAGCTATAACATAGCTTTATGTCTGATGTCGGAAAAATACATTTGGATATGAAAGGTTGAAGTGTAAAAATTGATAACTTTAGGATGGGATGGAATGTCATATCATGGTAGAGAAATATATGTAGTTGTGAACATAAATCTTGTAGGCTAAGAACACTTGGTTCTTGGTACCTGAAAACTTTACGTCCTGGAGGGTGTTCAGTGATCCTTGGAAACACTAGATAATTTCCTGCTTTTGGTTAGATTTGGCACTGTCCCGCACAACCTGTGATATTTTGCTATACAGGTGCATCTCATAAAATTCGAATATCATCAAAACGTTAAGCTTATGGGGGGGGGCGTGGCGACTGCCATCAAGGAGGGCCGTGTTCTAAAGGGCTCCGCCAGGCCCGTGCTAATCTGCCGCCATCTGACACATCTGAGGCTCCAATCCTCCACCAGATCCTCTCCTTGATGCCAGGGAACACCAGGAGATGCCCAGGCATAAATCTGAGCAGCGTGCACCTGGAAACTTCTGGCCTTTACCTCCAACATTAGCACTCCCTCAGCACCCAAGCTTGCATCCCAGCAGTGAAGACTCCATGGGAAACAATTCCCCCACCACCAGGAGCCCCGCAAAATCCAGGCCGCGCATAGCATCCCCAGCGAGGCCTACACTGACCCCCATGGAGGTGAGTGCTCCGAACACTGCATAGGCCACTGACATGCCTCAACAACAGGACCCTTTCCTCACTTTCCTTCACTATCCCTATGCAGTCATAACTCAGTTCCCTTTTGTTGGCCGTAACGGCGCAAGCATGCTATTCTGTTCACTCGACACCTCAACAGTAGAACTGGCACCAGACGTGATTTCCAACCTTTTTAGCCTGCACCCTCAGCTCCAAGCCACCAGCCGGACCAAAAGACAATGTTTGTTCCCTTTTTCAATACCCAGCTCAACTTACCACTGTAAAGATGCCGATTAAGTGCGTATCCCTTAACGTAAAAGGACTTAACCACCCTACCAAGCGCTTCTCACTATGGAGAGAGGCAAAAGCCGCCAACGCAGATGTTGTATGCGCCCAAGAGACCCATTTCCTTAGAAATGCTACTCCATCTTGCAAACACAAAGACTATCCTCACCTATTCCTCGCCAGCGCCTCGGAAAAGAGGGATTCTACTCGCCATCAGGAACAGGGTCAACGTTACACTTAAGACTCCTACCTGGATGACGACGGACCCTGTGCCATTGTGACAGGGGACCTGAATAACTCCATACACCTTGGTCTCCCTATGCGCTCCAAACTCTCATCAGCTCCGGTTCTTGAAAAGGCTTCTCAAACGCATTATTCAGGTCAAGTATGGGCAAGTATTGTTATGTGGGGTCTTTAACCTGACTGTCGACCCGGCACTGGACATCAAGTCAACGGCTGGTAGAGGCCATCGGTCCTTGCAGAAATTACGGAATGCTGTACGATGCCTAGAGGTGCCACCATGCGATGGAAAGAGACTACACCTTTTTCTCCTCCAGGCATCGTACATACTCCCACATTGACCTATTCGTAGCGGATAAGTGGTTACTACAGTAGGCCTCCTCCTCTATACAAGACATATCAAATATCCATGACAATAAGAGAAGGACAGCGCTGTAAGGTCTAGAATATGGAGATGCAATGTAAAAGTGTTACAGGAAAAGGGACCATCAGAGGCTATCCATCAAAATCTCACTGAATTTTTTGCTATTAACCAAAGCTCTGAGGATACCTTTACGCTCTGGAATGCCCATAAGGTGTTTATCAGGGTTATATGCATCCAACAGACAGCTAGAATTAACAAACTGTACAACCTAAAACTTACCTCCCTGCTATCCGAAATTCACAACCTAGAATCCCGAGAAAGGAGGGTTGGGACTTTGAGTGAGAGACATGACAAGGCCGGCAGGAAAAATAGCACATTGTACAAATAAATATAAAACATTACAGATCGAAATATACATAGGTAATCGAAATACAAAAGCTAGTAAATAGTCCCCAATTTCAAAACCTAAAAACCAGCAAGGCAGAATTCCAGGTTATAGTAAAGTAGTTAGATGTAGTCACAAACATCAATTAACTCGAATTTCGAGTAGTAGAAGAGTAATATGCTATATTAAAACATTGCAGACTCAACACGTTTCGTGGACCCAAATCGCCACTTCATCAGGAGTGGATGTATAATATAAATCTATAAAAAATAGATAAGGAAATTGGCATGATGATGAATACAAAAATGAAAAAAGGGGAGACCAGACCCCTGAATTCCCAAACTTGCATAGCAGCCAGGTAGTGCATATAGCATCTGAGATGAGGATGACCCTATGTGTACAGCATGCAGGTCCTGTGCTACTTAAGTCAGTGCTGCTGGAGCAACTATCTTCTGTATACTGAAAACGGGGCTGCTTATTCGCCACCCCTGCCAATCAGAATGTCTTGTACTTTTTTCAATGAATACAAGACTTTCTCTAATTGGGAGGGGAGGATAACAACAAGATCTCCATTTTACTCGAAGTTGACTACTTTTCTTAAATACAGTGCCTTAAATTATTCATACCCCTTGAAATTTTCCACATTTTGCCATGTTACAACCAAAAACGTAAATGTATTTTATTGGGATATTTTGTGATGGACAAACAGAAAATGGCACTTGATTGTGAAGTGGAAGGAAAATGATAAATGGTTTTCACAACTTTTTACAAATATCTCAACAGTGTGGAGTGCATTTGGATTCAGCCCCCCTGAATCAATACTTTGTAGAACTCCCTTTTTGCTACCAGCTTTGTACATCTAGAGTGCCATTTTTGCCCATCTTATTTGAAAAATTGCTCAAGCTCTATCAGATTGGATGGAGAGCGTCTGTACAGCAATTTTCAAGTCTTGCCACAGATTCTTAATTGGATTTAGGTTTGGACTTTGACTGGGCCATTCTAACACATGAATATGCTTTGATCTAAATCCTTACATTGTAGCTCTAGCCTTATGTTTAGGGTCGTTGAGACTGGGACGGAGGTTCACCTTCTAGTAGGACATGTTTCTTGCAGACAAACCGGTTTTCTTGTAAGATTGCCCTGTATTGGGCTCCATCCATCTTCCAATCAACTCTGACCAGTTTCCCTGTCCCTGCTGAAGAAAAGCATCCCCACAACATGATGCTGCATCCAACATGTTTCACGGTGGGGGTGCTGTGCAGTGTTGGTTTTCTGCCACATAGCGTTCCGTTTTTGCTTTTAGGCCAGAAAGTTCAATTTTGGTCTCCTCTGACCAGAGCATCGTCTTCCACTTGTTTGCTGTGTCCCCCACATGGCTTCTCGTTGACTGCAAATTGGACTTCTTATGGCTTTCTTATGGCTTTCTTTCAACAATGGCTTTCTTCTTGTCACTCTTCTATAAAGGCCAGATTTGTGAAATGCACAACTAATAGTTGTCCCGTGGACAGATTCTCCCACCAGAGCTGTGGATCTCTGCAGCTCCTCCAGAGCTACCATGGGCCTCTTGGCTGCTTCTCTGTTGAATGCTTTCCATGCCCGGCCTGTCAGTTTAGGTGGATGGCCATGTCTTGGTAGGTTTGCAGTTGTGCCATGCTCTTTCCATTTTCAGATGGCTTGAACAGTGCTCCGTGAGATGTTTTAAAGCTTGGGATATTTTTTTTTTTTTTTATTAACTCTGTTTTTACCTTTTCCACAACTTTATCCCTGACCTTTCTGGTGTGTTCCTTGGCCTTCATGATGCTGCTTGTTCACTAAGGTTCTTTAACAAACCTCTGAGGGCTTCACAGAACAGCTGTATTTGTACTGAGATAAAATTACACACAGGTGGACTCTATTTACTAATTAGGTGACTTCTGAAGGCAATTGGTTCCACTAGATTTGTTAGGGGTTTCAGAGTAAAGGGGGCTGAATACAAATGTACGCCACACTTTTTAGATATTTATTTGTGAAAAATTTTGAAAACCATTTATCATTTTCCTTCCACTTCGTAATTATGTGCCATTTTTGTTTTTGTCTATCTCATAAAATCGCAATAAAATATATTTACGTTTTTGGTTGTAATATGACAAAATGTGGAAAATTTCAAAGGGTATGAATACTTTTTTTCAAGGCACTGTTTTTTTTTCCTTAATATGGTGTTTCCTTTATGAAAAAAAAATATTACATATTTGGCAATTATTTAGGTATTCACTGTATGTTGGTAACAGCACTAGATTTGTCGTGTGTGTGTTTGTTTTTTTTTAACTTTGCTGGATGTTGGCCTTTTGTTGTTGTTGTTGTCATAGCTGTGTAACAGCTAGAATACTTATTAATACTAAATATTATTTGAATTTAGGTGAGGTTTTCGTACTGGATGATGGAGGTGAAGTAGATTTAGATCTTGGCAATTATGAGCGTTTTCTAGATATACGATTAACAAAGGACAACAACCTGACAACTGGGAAGATTTATCAGTCTGTTATTAACAAGGAGAGAAAAGGCGACTACCTTGGGAAAACTGTACAAGGTGAGGTTTGACCTCTACAAGGTTACTGTGCATGTAGAGGAGCTGCTGCTGGTCAAATGATGTGCCAAACTTTGATATACTAAATGGAGTAGTATGTTATTACGTCCCAGCCAGTTACCTTTTGTAGTCAGAAGCATTGCAACGCTGACATATTTTGAATATACTATGAATTAGACAGTGGGAGATCAGAGAGCTGTAATGAGCCTACATCTTTTTAGTGTTCTATATTCATTATCTTTAAAATGCTGTTCAGGGATTGAATTTATGTTAACATCCATGAATTGCTTGAACAGCATTGTTAGTTTGAATTAGTTGTTTGTATAATAAAACTCATGGATAATGGTTTGTTGTTGTTTCCAGTTGTCCCTCACATCACAGATGCCATCCAAGAATGGGTAATGCGGCAGGCTTTGATTCCTGTGGATGAAGATGGCATAGAGCCTGAAGTTTGTGTCATTGAGGTATACCTATCCGATCTGTCATTTCTGCTTTGATAAGTTCTGTGGGTTTTATTAGGTATTCAATATTGTTACCTCTCTTTAACTTTTATTCCCAGCTCCAGTCATAACTATTTTCTTTCGTAATAGAACTAGGAAGGTTTAGAACTTTTCATTAACTTTCTCTTTAGATGTCCCCTCATTTATATTCCTGTCCCACCAGAATTAGGATCAAATTAGAGCTGGCATTACTAAGGCAGGGAAGCACAGACTACAGTAAAATATAAAGTTTTTAACCTTCCTCCATTTCATTGTGTTTTGCGGTCTTTGTTTCCATTGGAGAAATTTTCAATCATTTTGAATTTTTCCCAACAGGAATGCAGATTACAAAAAAAATTTTTGACCGAGGTGCTGACCTGTTAATTCTCAAACTAAAAAGCAGTTTTGGCTAAAGTTTCGGTTTAGGGCATAATTTAAACTAGTGATGGATGTAGGAGATTATCTAGCACATGTATCATGGTGTCTTAGTCAAATTGAGCAACTATATCGAGCAACTATAGACCAGTGAGTCTGACATCAATAGTAGGCAAATTAATGGAAACCCTATTAAAGGATAGGATTGTGGAACATCTTAAATCCCATGGATTGCAAGATGAAAAACATGGGTTTACTTCAGGGAGATCATGTCAAACAAATCTTATAGACTTTTTTGACTGGGTGACTAAAATAATAGACGGTGGAGGTGCAGTAGACATTGCATATCTAGATTTTAGTAAGGCTTTTGACACTGTCCCACATAGAAGACTTATCAATAAACTGCAGTCATTGAGCATGGACTCCCATATTGTTGAGTGGATTAGGCAGTGGCTGAGTGACAGACAACAGAGGGTTGTAGTCAATGGAGAACATTCAGAACAAGGTCATGTTACCAGTGGGGTACCTCAGGGATCTGTACTGGGACCAATTTTGTTTAATATCTTCATAAGTGATATTGCAAAAGGCCTCGATGGTAAGGTTTGTCTTTTTGCTGATGACACAAAGATATGTAACAGGGTTGATGTTCCTGGAGGGAAACGCCAAATGGAAAAGGATTTAGGAAAACTAGAAAAATGGTCAGAACTCTGGCAACTGAAATTTAATGTGGATAAGTGCAAGATAATGCACCTGGGACGTAAAAACCCAAGGGCAGAATATAGAATATTTGACACAGTCCTGACCTCAGTATCTGAGGAAAGGGATTTAGGAGTAATTATTTCAGAAGACTTAAAGGTGGGAAGACAATGTAATAGAGCAGCACGAAATGCCAGCAGAATGCTTGGATGTATAGGGAGAGGTATAAGCAGTAGAAAGAGAGAAGTGCTTATGCCGCTGTACAGAACATTGGTGAGACCTCACTTGGAGTATTGTGCGCAGTACTGGAGGCCATATCTCCAGAAGGATATAGATACTCTAGAGAGAGTTCAGAGAAGAGCTACTAAACTAGTACATGGATTGCAGGAAAAAACTTACCAGGAAAGGTTAAAGGACCTTAACATGTATAGCTTGGAAGAAAGAAGAGACAGAGGGGATATGATAGAAACTTTTAAATACATAAAGGGAATCAACTCGGTAAAGGAGGAGAGCATATTTAAAAGAAGAAAAACTACCACAAGAGGACACAGTTTTAAATTAGAGGGGCAAAGGTTTAAAAGTAATATGAGGAAGTATTACTTTACTGAGAGAGTAGTGGATGCATGGAATAACCTTCCTGCAGAAGTGGTAGCTGCAAATACAGTGAAGGAGTTTAAGCATGCATGGGATAGGCATAAGGCTATCCTTCATATAAGATAGGGCCAGGGACTATTCATAGGATTCAGATATATTGGGCAGACTAGATGGGCCAAATGGTTCTTATCTGCCAACACATTCTATGTTTCTATGTTTCTATAAATTATTGATGTTCAAAAGCGGAGGTAAAGTCTGCTGTATGCTGCTAAAAACATTTAAAAGCCCATATACCAAGTTCAGCAAATGACGACTGATTAACCACTTTACCACCGGAGGATTTTGCTGTCTTCCGTCCAGGCCACTTTTTGCGATTCGGCGCTGTGCGACTTCAACTGACAATTGCGCGGTCGTGCGACGCCGTACCCAAACGAAATTTACGTCCTTTTTTTCCCACAAACAGAGCTTTCTTTTGGTGGTATTTGATCACCTGTGCGATTTTTACTTTTTGCGCTATAAACAAAAAAAGAGCGTTTATTTTGAAAAAATAATATTTTTAACATTTTTTTATATGAAATTCCCCCCAAAAAAGATGTAAAAACCAATTTTTTAAAAAATTTTTGGCCAATTTGTTTTCTGCTACCTATGTTTGGTAAAAAAAATCACAATAAGCGTATTTTGATTGGTTTGCGCAAAAGTTATTGCGTTTACTAACAAAGGGAAAGATTTTTGTCATTTTTGGTGTTTTTTTTTTTTAACGCGTAATGGCGGCGATTTTTTTTTTTTTTTTTTTTTTTTTTGTGGGACTGCGACATTGCGGCGGACAGATCGGACCCTTGACTGACATTTTTGACACTTTTGGGGTTACCAGTGACATTACTGCAGTAATCAGTGCTATACATATGCACTGTTACTGTAAAAATGACACTGGCAGGGAAGGGGTTAATTTTATTGGAGAGGGAGGGGTTAATGTATGCCTGGTGCTTACTGACGTGTGGGGGGGAGGGGCCTGAGTGAGTCATGGACAGATCGGATGTCCAGCTATGCTGAACAGTCCGATCTGTCACTCCCTGTCACTATGGAGATCCGCCCGCTGTGTTTACACACAGCGGGCGGATCTCCACACTAGATCCCCGGCGATCGGGGCAGAGCAGCGGCGATCGCCGCTGCTCCTCCCCTGGCCCGACTCCCGCTGTGAATGAAAACAGCGGGAGCGAGCCTCCGGCGGCGCGCAAGCGCCGCCCAGAAGGGGGAGTGTCTGACGACGTTAATACTACGTCGTCAGACGATAACGAACCACTTTGCCGCAGTACTATTACCGTACTCGGTCGGCAAGTGGTTAAAGGCCTCAAAGACCTAATTTTGAGCCCTTACCTTGTTTTCTACAACCAGTGTCACTGAAGCCAATGCCATTTTGAATATGTCATGGGGTTTATTTCCTCTATCCCTTCTTCTGTGGATGCCATCTGCAAATCCCATGCTTGTGCATTCTGAAAGGAACTCAAGTAAACATACTAAGTAAACATATTGATTTTTATCAATTAATATTGTTAGCGCAGTATTTGTCTATTCTTCAGACATACTCACGTGCCTATGCTGGAGATCTATGATGATGTCATCCTGGCATAGGCTCTGTTCACATCTCAATGGGGGCAGTATGCAGAGAATGTGTTATAAACTGTGTGCACTAGGCGTCTAACTGAGAAACACATCTTGTGTACAAAAATGTTTTTGGAAAATGGGTAACAATGAGTACGTTCAATATACTTGTAAACTAAGTCAGCTTTCAATGCTGACTTTTGCTTTAAAGAGGAAGTAAACCCTCCTCTGCAACTTGTACGTATAGGTAAGCCTATGATAAGGCTTACCTATAGGTACTGTAAATATCGCCTAAACATGTACCGTTTAGGAGATATTTACCTTAAATGCAGCCAGTGACGTCACTGGCACATGCGCTCTGAAGGAACGGCCGCTGGTGCCGTTCCTTCAGAGCCCCGTGCCGTGACCGTCGGCTCCCGTGCGCATGCTCAGGAGTGATGCAATTGCGGGTCCAGCCAATCAGATGGCCGGATGCCGCGAACCCGGAAGAAGGGTGACAGAACATGTCACCCATGGGAGAGGTGAGCGGTCGGCGCTTCGTTCTAAGGTAAGTATATCATAATGAGCTAGTATGCAATGCATACTAGCTCATTATGTGTTTCTTTTCAGGTGTACTTTAAAAAAAAAAAAAAAAATTCTGAGGTTTACAACCTCTTTAATAGGGTAGCCAACTGAACGAAGCATTGAAGTGAATGGCAGCCTGCACATCTGCAACTTATAGGTCAATGTGCTGGTCTGTGTGCCCATTCACACACACGGCTCAGCCCCCACCCCATCTCCTTCCTCATTGGCTCACTGGCTGCTGCTGCTTCAGCCAATGAGTAGTGAAAAAAGTCCCTGGAGAGCCAAGGATTTCATGCACATTGCTGGATCACGATTGGGCTCAGGTAATTATTGGCAGGCTGCACAGAGAAGGTGTTTTACCTTAATGCATTGAATGAAATTAAAGAAAAAAAAAATTGAGCCTTTAGAACCACTTGAACTGCTTTGCTTAGTATTCCTATCACAGTTGGAGGAGATTTACATGTATTTGCTTTGAAATAAATGTTGTCTTACTTGACTAATAAACTTTGTTTGCAGCTAGGGGGAACAGTGGGAGATATTGAGAGCATGCCATTTGTGGAAGCTTTCCGTCAGTTCCAGTTTAAAGCTAAAAGAGAGAATTTCTGCAATATCCATGTCAGTCTTGTACCTCAGGTAAGAACGTATGATTAATGAGGGATAAATGTATTCCCTAGTCAGGATGTTCATTTCATAGCCTGTTACATGAGCTTCCATCAGCACCCATTTCTGCCTTTCTTTTCAGGTTATACTTTTTGATGAGTCTTTCCTGTGCATATAAGTGAAATGATCCACTATTTGTGAAAGAATATCTTGTGTTACAAATGTGGTGATCAATGTAAAGCATAACCAGTTGGCTTTTTTTTTTTTTTTTTCTCATTGACATTTTATGTTATTGCACAGATTGCATGGCACTAACTATAGAAGTAAAACATTGTAGCTTTAAAGCATGCTTAAAGCCAAAAGCAAAATGGTAATATATTACAGTTTAGCAGTCTTTTAGATGTGGTTTCTGCATTAGCTGTCTTTTCTTAGGTGTTTGCTTTCCTAGTGATTCTGCTAGTAATACAATTCAGTCCTATAATGGCAGTGTTCACTTACCATACTGTGTCAGGACAATAGAAACTTTATAGGGCCACGGAACCCCTCCCCTCTCCTGTTGCTAATAAATGTAGATGGACATGGTTTTGTAGTCCTCAAAGCTAACTAAGAACAGTGTCAATAACGGCACAGGAAGTTATCAGCTCACAAGATTTCCATTAAGATCAACAGGTTTTTTTTTTTTTTTACTTATCAAACACACAAACCCTTTAAATGGTATATTTAAAGCGGCGGTAATAAACCCAAAGACAAGCATCTCGTATATTGCAATTTACCAATTCTTGGGTATGGTGGCCACATTGGTTTCCTTTTTAGGCTTTTTTTTAAAATCTTTTTCACTTGTTAGTCTGGCCAATAAATCTGTTCTTTGTCAACTTCCTTTATCAAACTAAACTGTCTAGCAAAAGTGTCAGTCAGTGTTAAAAACAAAACATTAACACAAAAAAAGGAAAAAAGTGTCAAACATAACCTTTTAGGCAATTACAGCCAATGTGTTACTGACCATAACATTAGGTAAAAATAATGAACAAATGCAACCACCACATCTAAGGATTTTGTTGTTGGTTTTGAGTTTAATAGTGCACTGTAATAGATTGAAATGGACCAGATAAGCGAATTTCATTTTTAGGATTTAGGTATGCTTAAAATAACTATCATATTTTTTGCATTGTTCTGCCTCCCCATTGGACTAAATACATGTAGTACTTTGTCCAATTTTGCTAGATGCTTTCTACATCTAGTTGTGGAGCCCGGCCTGCTCCCCTGTGACTGATCTGACAACAGCTAGGATAAGACAGATGCATCAAAACCGCATCTGATGTCATGGTTCAGAGTATTTCCCTGAGGCAAGAGGGCGAGGAGAGGTTTCTGTGCTTTTACAGTCGTCTTGCTCAGGGCTTTTTTCGCAGAGAATAAGTGCATGGACCTCCCCCCTTCCCTGAGTCACCCCATGTATCTTCCCCCTACCCACCTGTAAGTCCTGTCCTCGGTTCCACCCCTACCCACCTTCCAGTACTGCTGCTTTTTGAGAAAACCGAGCTAGCCAAGTATCATTTTGTATTAAGTATTTTGTAGAACTAATTAATTTTGTATGGGATTTAATAACGAGAAAAGCAGTAAAATTATTATTATACTGGATTTTTTAGAATGCCAACAGTTTACGCAGCGCTTTACAACTAGAAAATCCCTGCAGCCAACAGTAGCCCCCGGCAACAATAGATCCCCTGCAACAATAGACCCTCCATCAGCCAGCAACAATTAACCCCCGACAACATAAGACCCCTCCCTCAACAATAGATCTCCAGTAGCCAACATCAATGAACCCCCCCCCCAGCACCCCTTTTCATTTCATACATTTAGTGCTACAGGTGCTGGAACTGCATTTTCTCTGCATTGCTGCTGGGAAAGAAAAAGCCCTTCTCTTTCTGCAGCTTGCAAGTGCTCTGAGCTGAGACAAGCTGCCATTATAATGAATGTCTCTTCCTAGATGTTGGAGTTGTCGTGAGGGGAGGGGGCAGGTTAGACGTCTTAACTAGGCTTAAAAATCACCTAGCTACATGGGGAAAAAGTACTACATGTACTTTGTCTCATGGCACGCAGAAAAATGTAAATAACTTTGTAATGACAATTCTTTAATGACGTTCATTGTTTATACATTACGCCGTCTTTTAACTAATGCACAGAACATCTAGCTAGCTACCATGCATTCTAAGTGAATAATTCCCATTGTGTTTGCAGCCCAGTGCTACCGGAGAACAGAAAACAAAGCCCACTCAGAACAGTGTCAGGGAGCTTCGAGGATTGGGTCTCTCTCCCGATCTAGTATGTGGTAACATTTTTGTCTTTTTGGCTTATGTTTTCCTCTTATGAAAAAACTAAATTTGTAACTTGCTTTTTTCTTTATTACTAATTTTTCCTGCAGGTTGTATGTAGATGTACTACACCTTTGGATACCTCTGTAAAGGAGAAGATATCCATGTTCTGCCACGTGGAACCACAGCAGGTTAATTTTACTAATGTGTTTGACGCATCCGTTCTTTAAATTCTAATATCTGTATGCGTGATGCCATTAGCAATACAACAAACTCAAAGCATGCCATTTTTATAAATGACTAAATAGTGTCAAAGCAGAATTCCACAACATTTCACATTGAAGGGAAGCTTTCAAGATGGAAACACATGCTGCTCACACATGATTGGCATTTTATTCATAGAGTATAACCGAGCCCAACTCCTTTCAGACATGGCAGGAGATAGGCTCTCCATTATTCGTTCTGATAAAAGGTAGTTTATGTAGCATGTCTCCTCTTGGGCCTCTTCCTTACGGGCTGCTCAGCGGGGAATCTGTCCTCTGATCCCTGATAAGCAGGCGAATGGCTGGTCCATGTCCGCCCTGCTTATGCAGAGCAGACATACACAGCCTACTCCTCTCTAATGGGCGGTAGGATATAAACTGACTTCCTGTCCGTTTATACCAACTGCCACAAAATCCACCAGAAGAATGGGGAACGGATTAAGTTGTTTTTAACAGATAGGATTGGATTTCCGCGGGTATCTTTATGGGCTTTGCTTTGTGCACTGGTGTGCAGTCATGTTTGAACAGGAAGGGCCATCCTCAAACTGTTCCTACAAAGTTGGGATCATGAAATTTTGTCCAAAATGTCTTGGTATGCTGATGCCTTAAGAATTCCCTTCACTGGAACTAAGGGGCCAAGCACAACCCCTGAAAAGAGAAACCACACCATATTTCCCCCCTCCAGCAAAGGATTTGGACCAGTGCACAAAGACATGGATTGTGACCTTTGTGGACTGGGCTCTACATTGTAAGTTTTCCAGACCTGAAACATGTACTGATAAGTTAGAGAAGAACTTTTCAGGTCCAGAACCATGGCATGACGCTGTCTCTGAAAACTTTGTGAGTGTGGCCATTGGTGCTGAAGCATCGGAACTAGCTGCTATTGTGCTCTTTGCGTGCCTTTCAATTTGCCCTCCACTGTCAGTTTAACTGTGGCAAGGGTTAATGCTGAGGACTAGGCACATCTATTGGGATATGGTTGGAGCATCCCACACGCGTTTTTGTCTCATTTCACTGGAAAGACAGCACCACCTTGCTGCAGTTTTTGCTTAAAAAAGCACCATGTGGAGCTCCAGCCTGTTCCTGCTGCCCGACCCTCACTAGCTACAGCTGCTTGTGTTCGTGAGTACCTAACACCTTGCCCTTTACATTGGGCCTAGGTGCATTACCACTATGCAGGCGCAAAATATCTGCACATACACAAAAGGGATCAGTCCCATTACTATAGGTGACCCCCCCAACCAATACTTTCTCTAGTGGTTCTGGGGACACCTCAATATCTGTTGAAGGAGCTGGCGCCTGCTATCTGAAATCTGGTACCCCTTTAGTTATAGAGTATTATACATCATCTGAGTCTTCCTCAGCTTTGTTGGGCAGAGTTCAGTCCCCTCTTTGGGGACCCTTATCTCCAGTCAAGACTTTTTGGCCACATCTGCTCAACTCTTCATCGTCATTGACTGTAGAGGCTTGAATCCTGCTCCTGCTTTAACACCATCCCCTGCTGAGTCTTTTTCTGACCCTTAGATGAGGATGATCATCTCTCATTCTGATTGAGTTGCTCCATTCTACCTTGTCCCCTCAGAATTACAAGGGGTCATTTTGGGTCTTATTGATGCAGTGCATATAATCCTGCATTTGGAAGATCGGCTTGTCTCAAACCTTGCATCGTTTTAGAGCTCCTACAGCTCAAAGACCTTCCTCTTGGAATTTGGGTATTTCTCTATGCTGACTGGAAGCACCCTGATGGGTCTTGGACCCTACCTGAGCATATGTTAGAACTTTTCTCCTTGAGAGAGAATTCATTCAACAGTGAACTGTTCCCCGTAAGAAGGGACACCACTGGACAGGTAAGTTTGCTTCCCTTCTACTAATCTAGAATTCCTCAAGTCCCAGTTTTAACTGGCTGGTTATGCCCTCCATCCTGTGCTCGCAGTGACTTTATTATGCCAAGGAAAAGGACATACAAAGTCAACCTGATGCCCAAGGCCAGTATAAAGCAAGGACACTGAAGAGAGCACTAAGTAGGAACAAAAACACCCACAACCTGATATGGTCAGAGGAGTAAGGTCCCCAGGGGGAAATCTAGCACAAAAAAATAATAAATGGCGAGGCTCTCTAGGCCTTACAATCCTTACCCTTTAGGGTTAAAGGGATGAAACTCCATGCCAAAAAAAGGTGTTGCCAAGCCGGACAACCTAACTCGCAAAGTGTGGTGTAGCCGCAAATGTACTGTATCAGTGCAACACTCTAGCCCCCCTCTCCCTCCTCCTCAGGGCTTGCTCAGAGACTCCTGAGACCATTGGAGAACACAAAAGGTTCAATCCCTGGAAGTCAACCTGACTTGGGACGCTAGGGACACCTCCACGAGGATGGGCAGGATTGGAATTTAGACCACAGGCCCAAACTAGTGTGATGAGAACCAGAGGGAGCCAAGGATGAATCTACAATATCCTGCCCACACCCATAAGTGTCACGGGGGTCCATCCTTGTGTGGACAGCAACCCCCCCCCCCCCCCATCTAGTAGGGGCATTTATCTCATCTGGGTTCAGATTTGAGCTTTGATCCTTCATGTTCACAACCCCCCCCCCCCCCCCCCCATCGTCTTTGAGCCTATTGAGGGACACAGGGAACAGTCGGGTCATGCTGCCGTCTACAGGAGAATTGGTCACTGGCAAACAGTAAAAATTGTGAGCCAGCCCCTATAAAACTCCCCTTTACCCACGATGCCGTTTTGTGGTAAAGCGGTACAGAGAACAGAAACCTACTTTAATGGACTGCTTGTAATATGTTTATGTATTTTAAATTATTTATCTGAAGTCTCTCTATGGTGGAGTAAAAAGAATTCAAAATTCTTTTTTTTTTTTTTTTCTTCTTTTCAGGTTATCTGTGTACATGACGTGTCATCTATATACAGAGTCCCTCTCTTACTGGAGGAGCAGGGGGTTGTTGACTATTTTCGCCAACGTTTGGATCTTCCTATCGGTCGTCAGCCACGCAGAATGCTAATGAAGTGGAAAGAGATGTCAGACAGGTGATCAAACACCAGCTTGTATTATCACTGTTCAAGTTTTTTTACTACAAACCATTCTGCAGCAGTTGTGAAACTAACCCTAGAGCAGACTTTGGAAATGAACATAATCATGAAAGACGGTACCTGCAAAATTAGGCTTGACTGTTCAGATACCTGGTCCTGTCAGTTGTAGGAAGAGTTATAGAGGTGTACTAAGCAGCCTTGTAAACCTGCTAATACATGAGCTAATCTTTGATTTATTTCTTTTTTTTTTTAATCTAGATATGACCGCTTACTAGAATCATGCAGCATTGCTCTTGTGGGAAAGTATACCAAATTTTCAGATTCCTATGCATCAGTTATCAAAGCATTAGAGCATTCTGCACTAGCTATAAACCACCGCTTAGAGATCAAGGTAAACAGTCTTCTGTTAGTAAATATAACGTTATTGTCTCTTTGCTTACATTTTATTTCCTTTTTTATTATTTTCCATCTAAGCCTCGGTTTCCACTAGTGTGGCTACGAAGTCGTGCTACTTCTAGCACGACTTTGTAGCGAAAGTAAACTGCGGCTTCAGTAAAACTTGTCCCTCATATATAGAGGGAAGTCGCACTGAAGGCGGCTCAAAAGTAGTGCACGATCTACTTTTGAAGTCGCCGCAACTGAAGCCGCGGCAGTGGAAACGGGCCCCATTGAACAATGGGTTTTGACTTGCTGTGCGACTTGACATGTGTAAAGTCGCACCGCAAGTCGCACTAGTGGAAACCGAGCCTAAATGTTGCATATTTTGCAGATTAGAAACCAAATTAAAATATAACTCAAAAGTGGAGCTCCAGTCAAAAGTCTAAATGTACTTATGTTTATGATTTATAATTTTACCTGCCAAAAGATTTGTTTGAGCCAGCAAAATCCCTCTCCTACTCTTAGTTCACTTCTCCTACTTCTGAAGCATCTCCCTGCTTATTGGACAATGTTGTGATGATACTGATTTATGGTTTTCACCCACGTGTTAAGAATTAATTTCTCTGAGTTTATCTATACCCCTCCTGCTATTGGTTAGCATATCAGGGGCAAGATTAACTGTTTTTCAATTGGTAGCCTTCCTCAAATTTTTAAGTTGACATGCTTATATGGACTGCATTTTTTTTAGAACAGCTTCCCAGGATGCTAACAAATCAGGTGTTTTGCATTTCTGGACCTGCTAAAAATGTACTAAACTTCTGAGTTTACACGTTACCCAAAAAGTATGGGACTGGATAGCCAGTCTTGTGCTGATTTTGTTTAACATACCCCTGGGAGAAGCACCCATAGATAGGTAGCTTATATACTGTGTCAAATTGTTCTAACATTTCTCTGTTGTCCAATAGTCATTTTCTTCCCTGTACTTTTGTTGGCTTTTTTTTTTTATACACAAAACTGATTTTTGTGTTGTGACTTGCATACATATTTTTTGACAGTATATAGACTCTGCTGATTTGGAGCCAAACACTCTTCAGGAGGAGCCTGTGCGCTATCATGAAGCATGGCAAAAACTTTGCAGCTCAGAGTAAGTAAAATGCAGAAAGTGCTACATGGAGTCTGTTCTCTCATAAAGCATGGCTCAGTAGGTCGCAGAAACTGGCTTTCACTTAAATGTTACTAAACCCAGTAATATAAAAAATGTTTATCAGCCCCCCCGCACTGCCCACTGCTTATAAATCTTTTTACATTAAAATACTGCAGCTATGTACCTTGTTAGCTGATCTGTATACCATGGTCACGTGATACTCTGCAGGGTCCGCCCGAGTCTAGAGTGTTTATGTAGGAGGAGATTTCACTGCCTCTTGTAAATCCTGTATAGCCTTTGTCCTCATGCTTTTATGGGAGGCGGAGCATTCATCAATCAAAATGTGACATCCCACCCACTGTTCCTCTTTAGTTACTGGGCATGGAGAAGGGAGGGAGGGACAGGGCTGTCATTTAGGATCTGTATACACGCCCACATGTGTGATGTCAATACCATGTGACCTGAATAGGTCAGCTAAAACCAGGAAGATTTCTCTCCAGCAATAGAGACCAAACTGAGCATGTGCAGCTGATCTACTCTCACTGTGTCTTATCTGAACTTGCCCAGAGTGAACATGCAGGAGGGGGAGGATCTGTGCATACAGGATCACACAGCCTTTTTACACAATGCAGAGGATTAATCACTTAAGTTACACAGTGAATATAACAAGCACGCTATTCTGCATCTACAGTCAGATGTTACTGTTGTGGGTTTATTAACACTTTAAAATGATTGTAAGGCATCCATTTTGTTAAAAAAAACGTTACCTGCTCTGTGCAATTGTTTTGCAGAATAATCTACATTTACCACTATACTTCAGCACAAACATATTTATCTAACCTTTATTAGCCAATACAACTGTATGTCAGCTGAATATAGTAGCAAACTTGCCCAAGAGGGTACAGTAATGATTATTTTAAGAAAACTTGTTAGGGGGTTATGCACATTTTCCAAAGGTGTTGTTATCTAGAGATGAAGCCTAGGATGAGACATCCCTGGCTGCATTCACAAAGTGGCGCTTTATGACCTTGCACAAAAATCACACGATAATGTGCGCATTTACAAAACGCAAGCTGTTAAAGCTGATAAAAACACATTAATGCACAAAGCTAAAAACAATACATAAACGCCCTTGCTTCATTTGTCGCACATATTGCTGCCCATTTAAATGAATCGGCTACACCATGCCTGTAGCGCGACAACATGAGTATGAACAATGCCACATAATAATGTGACTAGGGAGCACATTCGGGATATCCCAAATTCTCTACTTGTAAAGTAGTGTTTTTCCTGGCTATCACATCAGCGAGATGGGTCTTAGAACTGGCAGCCTTCTCTGTTAACCACCTCAATACCAGACACTTTCATCCCCTTCATGCCCAGGCCAGGTTTCAGCGCTATGGCACTTTGAATTGCTCAGTCATGCAACACTGTACCCAAATGAAATTTCAGTGGTATGTAATCACCACTGGGCTTTTTTTTCTTTTTGCTATATAAATAAAAAAAATACTGAGAATTTTGGAAAAAAAAAAAACCTTTTTCCTTAGTTTCTAGTAAATTATTTGCAAAATGTTCTATCTTCATTTTGTAAATCTTTCTTTATAAATTTAGGTCAAAATGTATTCTGCTACATTTGTTTGGTAAAGATAACCCAAATCAATGTGTATTATTTAGTCTGTGTGAAAGTTATATAGTTAAAAACTACGGTATATACAGTGCCTTTCGACAGTATTCGGCCCCCTTGAACTTTGCAAACTTTTGCCACATTTCAGGCTTCAAACATAAAGATATAAAACTGTAATTTTTTGTAAAGAATCAACAAGTGGGACACTATCATGAAGTGGAACGAAATTTATTGGATATTTCAAACTTTGTTAACAAATAAAAAAGTGAAAAATTGTGCGTGCAAAATTATTCAGCCCCTTTCAGTGCAGCAAACTCTCTCCAGAAGTTCTGTGAGGATCTCTGAATGATCCAATGTTGACCTAAATGACTAATGATGATAAATAGAATCCATCTGTGTGTAATCAAGTCTCCATATAAATGCACCTGCACTGTGATAGTCTCAGAGGTGCGTTTTAAAGAGCAGAGAGCATCATGAACAAGGAACACACCAGGCAGGTCCGAGATACTGTTGTGGAGAAGTTTAAAGCCGGAATTGGATACAAAAAAGATTTCCCAAGCTTTAAAGAGGTTGTAAACCCATAAAACTTTTTTTTTTTTTTTGCAACCTGAAAGAGAAACACATAATGAGCTAGTATGCATCACATACTAGCTCATTATGAAATACTTACCTTAGAACGAGCCCCCGCCATGCCGCTCGCTTACCTGTATGACGGGCAACATGTCCAGTCGCCCGTCTTCCGGGATCGCGGCATCCGGCCATCTGATTGGCCGAAGCCGTGGTGACGTCACTCTCGCGCGCGGGAGCCGACAGTCATGGCACGGGGCTCTGAAGGAACGGCACCAGTGGCCGTTCCTTCAGAGCGCATGCTCCAGTGACGTCACTGGCTGCATGTAAGGTAAATATATCCTAAACGGTACATGTTTAGGAGATATTTACAGAACCTATAGGTAAGCCTTATCCTAGGCTTACCTATAGGTAAAAGTTGCAGAGGAGGGTTTACTTCCTCTTTAAACATCCCAAGGAGCACTGTGCAAGCGATAATATTGAAATGGAAGGAGTATCAGACCACTGCAAATCTACGAAGACCTGGCCGTCCCTCTAAACTTTAAGCTCATACAAGAAGACTGATCAGAGATGCAGCCAAGAGGCCCATGATCACTCTGGATGAACTGCAGAGATCTACAGCTGAGGTGGGAGACTGTCCATAGGACAACAATCGGTCGTATACTGCACAAATCTGGCCTTTATGGAAGAGTGGCAAGAAGAAAGCCATTTCTTAAAGATATCCATAAAAAGTGTCATTTAAAGTTTGTCACAAGCCACCTGGGAGACACACCAAACATGTGGAAGAAGGTGCTCTGGTCAGATGAAACCAAAACTTTTTGGCAACAATGCAAAACGTTATGTTTGGCGTAAAAGCAACACAGCTCATCACCCTGAACACTCCATCCCCACTCTCAAACATGGTGGTGGCAGCATCATGGTTTGGGCCTGCTTTTCTTAAGCAGGGTCAGGGAAGATGGTTAAAATTGATGGGAAGATGGATGGAGCCAGATACAGGACCTGCAAAAGACCTGAGACTGGGACGGAGATTTGTCTTCCAACAAGACAATTATCCAAAACATAAAGCAAAATCTACAATGGAATGGTTCACAGATAAACATATCCAGGCGTTATAATGGCCAAGTCAAAGTCCAGACCTGAATCCAATTGAGAATCTGTGGAAAGAACTGAAAACTGGTGTTCACAAACGCTCTCCATCCAACCTCACTGAGCTCGAGCTGTTTTGCAAGGAGGAATGGGCAAAAATTTCAGTATCTCGATGTGCAAAACTGATAGACATACCCCAAGCGACTTAAAGCTGTAATCGCAGCAGAAGGTGGCGCTACAAAGTATTAATTTAAGGGGGCCGAATAATTTTGCACCCCCAATTTTTCAGTTTTTTATTTGTTAAAAAAGTTTAGAAATATCCAATAAATTTCGTTCCACTTCATGATTGTGTCCCACTTGTTGATTCTTCACAAAAAATTACAGTTTTATATCTTTGTTTGAAGCCTGAAATTTGGCAAAAGGTCGCAAAGTTCAAGGGGGCCGAATACTTTCGCAAGGCACTATACATTGTGTGGTGTGAGTCTTTTGGGATTCATCCACTCCCTTGTGCATGCCTTTCTTCAGGGTGTCTGACTTTTGGTTCCTCCAGTGCGGTCTCCGTTGCCGGCTTGGGACCTCAATTTTTGGTGCTTTCGGTCCTCCAGAAGCCCCCCTTTGAGAATCTTTGGGAGATTACCTTGCTTACGCTGTCACCAGAAGGTGGCCTTTTTGGTGACTATCACCTCTGCGTGCAGGGTGTCAGAACTGGCGGTGTTATCCTGTCGTCCACTTTACCTGTTGATTCAGAGATGAGCTGGTCCGTCGTTCCTTCCAAAGGTGGTCTATGATTTTAATTTTAGATTAAAAAATTGTGCTGCCTTCCCTATGTCCCAAGCCTAAACATCTGAAGGAAATTGCCTTGCATGCCTTGGATGTGGTTTGGGCAATTAGGGTGTACCTGGCAGCTACGGAGTCTTTCAGGAAGTCACTCACTATTTGTGCTCACAGTTGGGCCTCGTAAAGGCTTGTCCGGTTCCTCTGCCACCATTTACCAGATGGATCAGGCGGACAGTGATTTAGGCCTATTCCATCAAGGGTCAGGGTCCTCCTTTCCCTGTTAAGGCGCACTCTACTAGGGCGCTCAGTGCCTCCTGTGACACAGATTTGCATAGTCATTGGTGCACACTTTCACAAACCTTTAAAAAAAGTAGATGTGTTGGCATCTGTGGATGCTTCTTTTGGCCGCAAGGTTTTGCAGGCTACGGTTGAGAGGTCCTGATCCTCTTTGAGGGTGTATTGTTTTTTTTTCAGGTGCACTCCAGTTGTTTTAGTTGAGCTCCTGTTGCCTGGTTGGCTACTGTTTTAGCCTTGGAAATTTTTTTTTTTTTTTTTTGCTGTTTCCACCCCTCATGTTTAACACTGCTTTGGGACGTCACAACGGTTATGGAGGTCAGAAGCTGTGTCCTTCAATGAACGAAAGAGAAAATGGGATTTTTTACATTTCCCTGATGTTCATTGACGAACACAGCACCCACCCCTCGGTGGAGTTGCAATTATTCTGACACTGCTTGTAACTGAGTGCCTATAGCAGAGAGAGGGAGTATACCCCCTGGGACTGTCCATGGGCATAGCCAAACTTTTTTTTCTGCCTAGTGTCCTACTACTGTAGGGGGCAATATAACCCAACAGTTATGGCGATCAGAAGCGGTGTCCTTCAATGAACATCAGAGAAATGGTTTTTATGGTAAGTCAAAAATTCCATTTATTTTTTTTCCCACAATGTTTTGAAAACTGAAGAAATTAAACTTTGTGGGTTGATAGGCTTTGCCTAAGTCTTGTAATTAAAATAACAATCGCTTTAAATATATTCCTAATTGGCCACAGAGGATATCAACTCACTTTGTGTGCCTTGATTGCCCTTTCAAACCCTGATATTTTCTTGTAAAAGTAGCGGTGAAATCATTACTGTGTTGCACAAACCTGTACAGGGAGCAGAGCTGTGGAAGGGACCCAGCAGCTCCACCCACTACATACTGCCTGCTGAAAATTACAGGAGAGTGCAGCTAAAGGACCAGTTACCTTGTACAAGCAGAAAGCGAGAGTAGCAGTGACCAGTCTTTATTACAGGTGCTCCTGGACATAGGCAAAGTTTAACACTGAAATGCTGCACAGAACTGGAAGAATTGCACAAAGCACACCAAGATTCAAAAAATATACACAGGTCTCTTATATTTAGACAATATCTGCTTATCCCAGAGTTAAGCTTTAATGTTTTTACCTTGAAGGGGAAAAAAAAATGAATGGCAGTATTCTAGAAAAAAAATCGTTTTAACTGTCTGTTTTTAGGCAGTAATGAGGAAGTACATTATGTCTATGCACCTTATTACAGCATACATTGGCATATAGATCATCATGTTTTTTGTGGCATCTTTAAAGTAACATTTCTGTGTTTGTATTAGTGGTGTGTTAGTCCCCGGAGGATTTGGTGTTCGTGGTACCGAGGGCAAAATCCAAGCCATATCCTGGGCACGCAAACAGAAAAAACCATTCTTGGGTGAGTTTTCTAATTTAATCAATTTTTGGTTAAGTTTTTAGTAGTAATATACTAAGCTAGATTGTTGCTATAAAATCTTTTCTGGTTTGCAGGGGTCTGTCTGGGGATGCAGCTAGCAGTTGTTGAATTTTCAAGAGAAGTATTAGGCTGGAAAGGTAAATGCATCATATAATTTGATAATCTAATGCTTGTTCATTCAAATGATGTAACACACTACTCTGTCATGTGATGGCATTTTAGTGTAGTAATTGGGTGCTCATGCACCAGCACATGGTGCCAATACCCCCTAATTAAAATGAAAAAAAAAAAGTTATATCAACCTCAGATGCGGTTCAGATCAGCTTCCTGTTGCCTCATCTATTACCAGGCACTGCTTACATTATATGTGGAGCTCTAGGTCATGGAAATGAATAGTAAAACAACCTACCAGTACAGTACAGGTATCTCCCATTTATCTTTTATAACCAAGCTTGCACCTACTGTATTTAAACAGGAACTGCAATCTTCTCACATAATTTGTAATAAAAACATATTTGCCATTCTGAAGCTTCCCTCTAACCACTTTGCATATTTTATATATTCTGTGATTCTGTACTTGCCAAATATGCTGCAGAAATCTCCTTCCACGAAGTCTGGCTGCGGCCATTTTACCTGGGCAGCTGAAGCTGCTGCCTGTTCACTTCCTGGATTTACAGAGAGAGAGAGAGAGAGAGACACACACACACTCGCACCACTGCTTGCCTGCACATTTCTCCTCTCTTGATGAATACTCATGGATCTCTGCATGGATCTCCCCCTCCAGCTCTGCAGCTCTTATTGGCCCTTCTATGACTCAAGAGTGAGAAAGCTGTACATGTCATTAGCCTAGGCAAATTACCAGACAAGAAAGAGGAAGTTGGCTGTATAAGGTATTTACTGGCAGAAAAAAAAAAATGTTTTACTACCCAAAGTTAAAACCAGGGCAGAAGATTTCATTGATAGATGAAAAAAATGACTGAAGAGCCGCTTTAAAGTTGAGTTGTATCTTTTTCACTAGCACTGAATGGAATAATAAACACAGCATAGATCATACCTCTGTACCATGTTGCTCTGTTGTCTGCAGATCCCCTGATATTCTGGGTTTAGTTGTGGCTTTGTATCATATGACACTGTGTCCCTTCCACAGCCCCTTCCTGCAGTAACCAGAGTCTGTATCACTCCCCTTTGTAGTCTTTCAGACTCTGTAAATTATGTAACTTCCTTCGCAGCTCTGATGGTGGTTGGGATGGAGTACATCCTAATTGGCATTCAATCCCACCCAGTCACACCTACAGGGAAAGTCTAAACCTCCCAAGTCCCACCTCACAGATCACAGCATTATTTAGGAAGGAAACCCCTTCATACACAGTATGTTCTGAAACCGAACTGTGCTGCTGCTGGGCAGAATTTAAGGATCACAATGAGAATTCAATTATGCCCAGTTAAATATGACAACCAGTGTGAACGAGTCCCTACCCTCAGATCCCATTCTACTAGATCCCTACTCTCTGTGAAAAGATGAATTTACATATGAAGGAAACCCCTTCATAATAATCTACAATAGCCCTTCTTCTGTACAGTAGTCTTGCAGTGCACCACTTTTCTTTGAACCGCTTTATGATACAAATCCTTTCTTATATACTTACTTTTTTTTTTTTTTTTTTTTCTTCTCTTCACAGATGCTAACTCTACAGAGTTTAATCCAAAAACAAGTCATCCAGTGGTAAGTGTTTGGGCAGCCTATATGATTCTTATTACGTTAGTCTACTTGTAAAATGTTTAGCAATGTGTCTTGCTGTGAAATATTTAGTACACATTGACCTTTCAAAGCGCTTAATTAATTGGATGTTGTGTGAATGGGCAGTAATTGGCATTATCACATTTTGGCTAGCAGGGCAGATAGACTGAAATACGAAGAGATGTGAGTGAGTGTACATTTCTTAACATTTTAGTTAGTTAATCAGAAATGGGCTGCGTATTTGGTTTTGTTTTTGTTTTTCTCTTTTTTCCTATTAATGCTTCAGCACACCTAATTGCAGGAAGATTGACACTATTTTTCTGTGAACCAATGTTGGGAGTGTATCTGCTGTATTGTTTCTGACGCTGTATTGTAAGCAATGGTGTAGTAGTGGAATTTCTTGCTTATTTTGATGCGTTTCAGGTGATTGACATGCCTGAACATAATCCAGGTCAGATGGGGGGCACCATGAGATTGGGGAAGAGAAGAACTATATTTCATTCTCAGAATTCAGTGTTACGTAAGTAATTATATTTGCTAACTGATGTGTGCCAAAAACATTTGGTGTTGTGTGTTTTTTTTTTTGTTTTTTTTTTTTTTTTTTGTTTTTATTTTTTTGTTTTATTAATTAGCATTTTTTTTTTTTTTTAATTCAAGCAGTATTAAATAGATTGATATTTCAGTTGTTACCAGTCACTGAGTAGAAGTGTCCTCGGGGGTTACCGTTTTAAATCTCATATGTAATCCTGAGCTTTGGAATGGAAGTGTCACTGATGTGGAAGATAAACCAAATATTTCTAAAAATCTCTGGTACTCACACGTGGCCCACTGGGTCTGCTTATTTGGGCACTTTTAGACTGGGGTACAAGGATCCTGATGTGCTAGCCGGAGAGGAGCCATGGTATGGCAATGGCTTTTACCTGATACCATAGCCGCTCTGTCTTTCTTCCTGCTTTTCGGTTACATTGCTGCAGTCTTACAATGCATAACTGACAGCGAATGGGAGGAGAACTTCAGCCAGTTGGGTTGCAGCTGTGAAAATAACTTTCCTTTCTTAAGCAAAAGATGCTACAGTTGTAGTGAAGCACTGCAGCTTGTTTAGGGTGAATTATCCAAATATGAAAACTGTTGTGCACTATGTGGTAGCTGAAAGAGGTTTGTAAATGATTTGGGGGGCACGTTGGTTGGAAGGGGATTTTTGGATGTGGGGGGGGGATGGAGGTAGCTAATCTGGGGGTACACGGGGGATGTTAATGGCAGCTGACATTGGGGGGGGGGGGTGGTTGTTAACTGATGTGAACACACACTGAAGGATTTGTATCTGATCTAGTGGCAAGCTGGGGGAGCAGCAATTGTAGGTTAGTGTTGAAGCTAGTTTCAGATGAATTCTCAGGTATTAAGTGTTTTGCACTGTGTGGTGGCTGAAGGTCTGTAGGGGGCTGGATGATTGGGGAGGGAGGGCACACTGGGGGCATTTTAGGGCCTTTTGAAATGATTTTACTGGCATTTTAGGTCCTCAAGAAATGATCAGAATGTCCGGACTGATTAATTTTCATATACAGTGGATATAAAAAGTCTACACACCCCTGTTAAAATGTCAGGTTTCTGTGATGTAAAACATTTAGACCAAGATAAATAATTTCAGAACTTTTTCCACCTTTGATGTGACCTATTAACTGTACAACTCAGTTGAAAAAGAAACTGAAATCTTTTAGAAGGGGGGGTGGTAGTAAAAATAAACGAAAATAATGTGGTTGCATAAGTGTGCTTACCCTCCTATAAATAGGGATGTAGCCATGTTCAGAATTAAGCAATCACATTCAAACTCATAATAAATAGGTGTCATTACACAACTACCATCGTTGTGCTAGTTGGTCCTTCCTGACATTTTCTTAGTCGCATTCTACAGCAAAAGCCATGGTCCACAGAGAGCTTCTAAAGCATCAGAGGGACCTCATTGTTAAAAGGAATCAGTCAGGAGAAGGGTACAAAAGAATTTCCAAGACATTATATCTACCATGGAACACAGTGAAGACAGTCATCATTAAGTGGAGAAAATATGGCACAACCAAGACCTGGACGCCCCTCTAAAATTCAATAAAAGACCAGAAGAAAACTGGTCAAGAGGCCTACAGCAACATTAAAGGAGCTGCATAAATATCTGGCCAGTACTGGCTGAGTGGTACATGTGACAACAATCTCCCGTATTCTTCATATGTCTGGGCTATAGGGTAGAGTGGCAAGACAGAAGCCTTTTTCTTGCAAAGAAAAACATCCAAGCCTGGCTAAATTTTGTAAAAACACATCCAAAGTCTCCCAAAAGCATATGGTAAAATGTGTTATGGTCTGATGAAACCAAGGTTGAACTTTTAGGCCACAATTCCTAAAAAAATATGTTTGGCGCAAAAACAACACTGCACATCACCAAATGAACTCCATACCCACAGTGAAGCATGGCGATGGCAGCATCAGGGCTTTTTTTCTTCAGGTGGAATAGAGGCCTTAGTCAAAGTATCGGGAATTATGAATAGTTCCAAATTCCAGTCAATATTGGCACAAAACCTTCAGCCTTCTGCTAGAAAGCTGAACATAAAGAGTAACTTTATCTTTCAGCATGGCAACAACCCAAAGCATACATTTTAAATCAACAAAGGAATGGCTTCACCAGAAGATTAAAGTTTTGGAATGGCCCAGCCAGAGCCCAGACCTGAATTGATTGAAAATCCATGGGGTGATCTAAAGAGGCCTGTCCACAAGAGATGCCTTCACAATCTGACAGATTTGGAGTGTTTTTGCAAAGAAGAGTGGGCAAATATTGCCAAGTCAAGGTGTGCCATGCTGATATACTCATACCCAAAAAGACTTGAGTACTGTAAAAAAAAATCAAAAAGGTGCTTTAACAAAGTTAGTTTTAAGTGTGTGCACACTAATGCAACCATATTTTTTTATTTTTACTTCCCTCCACCTAAAAGATTTCAGTTTTTTGTTCAACTGAGTTGTAATTTATAGGTCACATTAAAGGGGAAAAAGTTCTGAAATGATTTATCTTTGTCTCATTTTTTTTTTACACCACAGAAACCTGACATTTTAACTTTTTATATCCAAGATAAGAAAGATTTACAAAATGAAGCTAGAGAACACAGTTTTTGCAAAATGTTCTATTGTTCATTGACGGACACAGCTTCTGATCTTCTTAACCATTGGGTTATACTGCCCCCTACAGGAGTAGGACACTAGGCAGAAAAAGAATCTGGCTATGCCTATGGGCAGTCCCAGGGGGTATACTCCCACTCCCAGCTATAGGCACTCATTTTATTTTCTACCTAGTCAGGAGTAAGGACCTAGTTCCTTGCTGGGAAAGAAATTCGGTCCTTGCAATGTTTTCCTTTTTTAATGGATTTTTCTATTTTTCCTGTGAGAATCTACAATCAACTGCTGGACTGGGCGACAGGCTGGATATTTTTTAAAATCCAGTGGTCACCCCAGTCTGGCCAGCGAGCCCACGCAGACCTCAGCTCCGCACTAGGTCGGCCGCGACATAGCCCCACTGGGGGGGGGGGGGGGGGGGGCTGGCCTACGAGTTAAACGTCTCGTGAGGTCTCATATTACCTGGCCTTGGCCTGAGCCGCAGCGTTCCTCCTGGCCAACTGCCCCCCTTTTCGATGGAGAGGAGGTTCTGTCTGGAGCGGTGCCCACCCTGTTTCTGGTATGGTAACTAGGTGTCCCTCTCCCCCTAGAGGGTTTTGGGGTGGACGTGGGTCCCTCCCTGGGACGGTCGGCCCCCGGGTTCTCCTTCCCATGCAGCGTCCCCCCCCCCCCCTCTCTCGGTGGTCCCTGTGGACACTTCGCCCCTCATCTGACCGAGTGGGCCAAGCTTTTATGCCGGGACCTGGAGGGGAGCAGCTTCCCCTGCATTTGCTAAACTGGCGGAAAAGTTAGCCCAGGGGCTGCAGTTTGTCTGTGATGCCTCTTTGGATGCGGCTCCTCTGATTGCGAGGCTGTCTGTCTCAGCAGTGGTCCTTAGGCATGTTATTTGGCTTAAATGCTGGTCTGTGGACAAGACTTCTAAGAAGGCCTTATCTGACCCCCCCCCCCTTCTTAAGAGGATCGCCTATTTGGAGCTTCCCTGGATTACATCATTAAGGGTCTCACAGGGGGAAGAGTGCCTTTCTTCCACGGGCTAGAAAGGGCAAGGAGCCCCGTCGTAGACGTGGTCCATCCGCCCTCAGCTCAAAGTTTTTTTTCGTCCCTCAGGGTCTCAAGTCAAGGGATCAGAACCCTTCAGGGCCTCCTCCTCCGGATCTAAACTAACCTGGTCTGGCAATCCGAGAGCAGGCTTCTCCAGACCTGTGAACAAGGTTTGCCTTAACCATATGTGGGGTGGGGGGTTGTCTTCGCTGGTTTCTGGACCCGTGACCTCCTTAGTACAGACAAATGGGTCCATGAAGTCATACGGTTCGGCTACAAGATCGAGTTTCGCTCTTACCCTCTGGAAAGGTTTTTCCCTCCAACTTGCACCTGTCCCCAGACCGCTTTATGGGGGTCTCTTTGGGGCAGTGCAAGACTTGGTGATTGTCCCAGTTCCGACTTTGGAACGTTTTCAGGGGGTTTTATTCAAACCTGTTTACAGTCCCCAGGAAGGAGGGCGAAGTGCATCCAATTCTAGATCTCAAGGCGCTAAACTGCTTTGTGCGGGTGCAGAAGTTCAGAATGGAGTCCATTCACACTTTAGTGGCTTCTTTGCATCAGGGGGATTTTCTTGCCTCCATCGACATCAAGGACGCTTACCTTCACATTCCAATATGTGTCGGTCTCCATCGCTTCCTCCGCTTTGCCGTGGGAGAGGAGCATTATCAGTTTGTGGCGTTACCCTTTTGTCTTGCCTCCGCTCCTTGGGTCTTCACTAGAGTGTTGACTCCTGTGCTTGCATTGTTGCGTCAGCGGGGGATCGCGGTACTGGGGTACCTGGACGATCTTCTTCTGCGGGCGGAGTCTCCGACTGCTCTTGTGGACAACTCTGAAATTTCTCTGCGAACTCTGAGGGAGTTTGGTTGGATTCTGAACCTTCAGAAGTCTGCTCTGGTTCTGTCCGGACTATCTGGGTCTGACTCTGGACTCAGCCTTAGCCAGAGCATTCCTTCCTCTGGACAAACTATGGAAACTGCAGGAAGCAATTCAACTTCTGTTGTCCAGCAGACGGTCATCCCTTCGGACTTGCATGCGGGTGCTGGGCCTGATGGTGTCTGCCTTCGAGGCAGTTCCGTTTGTACAGTTTCATTCGATCTCTGCAAAGAGAGATTATGGTCAAATGGGACAAGAATCCAGTCTATAGACAATCTGATCCGGCTGAGCCAGGGTACGAGAGGGTCCCTAATGAGGTTGCTTTGTTCTCCGGCACTTCGCCAGGGCACCACGGATGCCAGCCTCTTTGGTTGGGGAGGCGTCCTCAGAAAAGATTCTGCTCAGGGGGTCTGGACATTGGGAAGAGTCCAGACTGCCATTCAATGTACTGGAGCTCCAAGCGATCAGACTTTGGATCATTGGACGGATCGTCTTCAGGGGTGTCCGATGCGAATTCAATCAGACAATGCCACGGTTGTGGTCTGTTAATCACCAAGGGGGCACAAGAAGTGTCCTGGTGGCTCGAAGTAGCGGGCATTCTAAGGTGGGCAGAAAATTTTTTCCAGCCATCTCTGCTGTACACATCTCGGGGGTGGACCTGTTTGCCTCCTTGTCTCAATAGGAAGCTGCAGAGGTTTGTGGTATGGTTACGCCTTTCCCCCTCTCAAGCTTCTGCCAAGACTTCTGCACAGGATTGAGGCAGAAGGGATTCCGGTCATCTTAGTGGCTCCAGACTGGCCTCGCCGGTCTTGGTACGGCTGGTCGCCGATGTTCCTTGGAGACTTCCTCTCGGAAGATTTGCTGTCCCAAGGGCCAATCTTCCATCCTGCTTAGGTCGCTGGCTTTAACAGCTTGCCTGTTGAAAGCCAGGTGCTGAAAGATAGGTTTGTCTGATTCAGTGATTCCTACACTCTTAAAAGCTAGAAAATCTCTCGCTAGGAAGATCTACCATTGTACATGGAAGTCGTACATTGCGTGGTGTGAGTCTCTTGGGGTTCATCCTCGCTCCTTTGCAGTGGCTTGGATCTTGACCTTCCTCCAAAGGGGAGTTGAGCAGCGCCTGGCCTTGAGTACTTTCAAGGGCCTGATCTTGGCCTTGGCGGTCTTTCAATGATCGTTGGCCACACTTTCCTTGGTGCACACATTTATCCAGGAAGTTCGACACTTGGCTCCTTCGGTGCAGTCTCTATTGCTGCTTTGGGACCTCAATTTAGTGCTTTCAGTCCTCCAGAAACCTTCTTTTGAAAATCTTAGGAGGGTTCCCCTGCTTACATTATCCCAGAAGGTGGCCTTTTTGGTGGCAATCACTTCTGCGCGCAATAAAGAAAGAAATGGCTGCACATCCAGGAATTCCAATAGCCTTTATTTTCAAAGTGATGACACCAAAGACACCAACATGAGGTCACGTATCATTATTCCGAGTATTGTTTAAGAAGTTTCCATGGAGACGGGCCGGGGCTGGCACTCTGAGACATTCCAAATCAATTCATCACCATACACCTGGAGCAGCGTTTTCTTCTCTTGGTATATTGACTTCTGCGCGCAGGGTGTCTGGTAGCATTGTTTTGTCGTTCACCTTCCTTGGTGGTTCACAGAGATAAGGTGGTTCTTTGCCCCGGTCAGTCGTTCCTTCCAAAGGTTGCCTCTGATTTTCATTTGAATGAAGACATTGTGTTGCCTTCCCTGTGTCCCAGGCCAAACATCCTAAGGAAATTGCCTTGCATTCCCTTAGATGCGGTTCGGGCAATTATGGTGTACCTGGCAGCTATGGATTCTTTTAGGGAGTCAAACTCACTATTTTGCTCAAAAACAGAGTTTTTGTGCAGCGCTAGATTAAAAATATCCAAATTGATATGGACTAAAATAATAGAGACCCAAAGTCAATAATGTAGTGCGTATGGATATACTCACAAAAGAAAGGTCCCCTTGGAACATGAATGGGAAACAGTCATCAGTGGTGAATCCCTTGAATAAACAATCCAATAGGTGGATGGTAGCTGATAGCCAGTATGTAACACTGCAGGGAGAGCCTTCACTAACACCCAAATGTGTAGCAGCTTACCAGAAAGTGTAGTTTCTTATGGCAGATATCCACAATCGTTTAAATGTCATCCAATGTCACTGGGCGTGATTCCCAACAGCTCAAATGGTCCCCACTCCCATTGGGCGTAATCCCCATCCAGATGAATAGACCGTATGTGCTCAAAGGTATACCCCTTGTAGAGCTCGATAGCAGAGATGATCACCACCACCCAATGATGGATGTAAAAAATAACAGGAAGGAACCTCTCATAGTGTAGTAAATATGCCAAGTCTTTAATTTAAAAGCAAAATATCCACTCACAATGTGCAGTGGAAGGAGGTCAGTGAGAATGCCTGAGCAGCCTTGTTTATGTGCTGGATAGGAGGGGGATGGGATGGGGATGGGGCAGCTGCATACAGATGAATTGAACTTTCCATATTCCTCCTGCTGTCGCTGAATATCTGATTCTCTTCCTCTCAGCGGCTGCAAGAGGAATATGGAAAGATCAATTCATCTGTATGCAGCTGCCCCATCCCATCCCCCTCCTATCCAACTTCCTTTGCCGGCCCCCCCCCCCAGTGCTCTTTAGCCCCCCCCCAGTGCTCTTTAGCCCCCCCCCAGTGCTCTTTAGCCCCCCCCCAGTGCTCTTTAGCCCCCCCCCCAGTGCTCTTTAGCCCCCCCCCCAGTGCTCTTTAGCCCCCCCAGTGCTCTTTAGCCCCCCCAGTGCTCTTTAGCCCCCCCCCGTGCTCTTTAGCCCCCCCCCAGTGCTCTTTAGCCCCCCCCCCCAGTGCTCTTTAGCCCCCCCCCCCAGTGCTCTTTAGCCCCCCCCCCAGTGCTCTTTAGCCCCCCCCCAGTGCTCTTTAGCCCCCCCCCAGTGCTCTTTAGCCCCCCCCCAGTGCTCTTTAGCCCCCCCCCAGTGCTCTTTAGCCCCCCCCAGTGCTCTTTAGCCCCCCCCCAGTGCTCTTTAGCCCCCCCCAGTGCTCTTTAGCCCCCCCCCCAGTGCTCTTTATCCCCCCCCCAGTGCTCTTTATCCCCCCCCAGTGCTCTTTACCCCCCCCCCCCAGTGCTCTTTACCCCCCCCCCCAGTGCTCTTTATCCCCCCCCAGTGCTCTTTACCCCCCCCCAGTGCTCTTTACCCCCCCCCAGTGCTCTTTATCCCCCCCCCAGTGCTCTTTATCCCCCCCCCAGTGCTCTTTATCCCCCCCCCAGTGCTCTTTATCCCCCCCCCCAGTGCTCTTTATCCCCCCCCAGTGCTCTTTATCCCCCCCCCGTGCTCTTTATCCCCCCCAGTGCTGCTACCCCCCCCCTGTGCTGTTACCCCCCCCTCAGTGCTAATAACCCCCCCAGTGTTCTTTAGCCCTCCAGTGTTCTTTAGCCCCCCCCCCAGTGCTCTTTAGCCCCCCCCAGTGCTCTTTAGCCCCCCCCCAGTGCTCTTTAGCCCCCCCCCCAGTGCTCTTTAGCCCCCCCCCAGTGCTCTTTAGCCCCCCCCCCCAGTGCTCTTTAGCCCCCCCCCCAGTGCTCTTTAGCCCCCCCCCCCAGTGCTCTTTAGCCCCCCCCCCCCAGTGCTCTTTATCCCCCCCCCCCCAGTGCTCTTTATCCCCCCCCCCCCAGTGCTCTTTATCCCCCCCCCCCAGTGCTCTTTATCCCCCCCCCCCAGTGCTCTTTATCCCCCCCCCAGTGCTCTTTATCCCCCCCCCCAGTGCTCTTTATCCCCCCCCAGTGCTCTTTATCCCCCCCCAGTGCTCTTTATCCCCCCCAGTGCTCTTTATCCCCCCCCAGTGCTCTTTATCCCCCCCCCCGTGCTCTTTATCCCCCCCCCCCCGTGCTCTTTATCCCCCCCCCCCGTGCTCTTTATCCCCCCCCCCCCCAGTGCTCTTTATCCCCCCCCCAGTGCTCTTTATCCCCCCCAGTGCTCTTTATCCCCCCCCAGTGCTCTTTATCCCCCCCCAGTGCTCTTTATCCCCCCCCCAGTGCTGCTACCCCCCCCCCCCCTGTGCTGTTACCCCCCCCCCCTCAGTGCTAATAACCCCCCCAGTGTTCTTTAGCCCTCCAGTGTTCTTTAGTCCCCTCCAGTGTTCTTAGTTCCCCCCCCCCGTTCTCTTCAGCTCCCCACAGTGCTCTTCATCTCCCCCCCCCCCCCCCCAATGCTCTCTGGCTCCCCCTCAGTGGTTTCCAGTTCCCCACAGACAGTGCTCTCCAGTCCCCCCGCCTCCCCCTGTGCTCTCCATCCCCCTGGTTTTCCATGCACCCTCCACCCCCCTGCGCCTTCCAACCCCCCCTGCAATGCTTTCCAAACCCCCCCCCCCTTAATTCTCTCCAGTCCTCCCCCCCGTGCCCTTGCTCCTCCAGTGCTCTCTGCTTCTCCTGTGCTCTTCTATCTTCTATCATGTCTGCAGTCTCTGACCACCTCCTGTACCATGTCTGCAGCCTTTGACCACCTCCTGTACCATGTCTGCAGCCTCCTGACCACCTCCTGTACCATGTCTGCAGCCTCCTGACCACCTCCTGTACCATGTCTGCAGCCTCCTGACCACCTCCTGTACCATGTCTGCAGCCTCCTGACCACCTCCTGTACCATGTCTGCAGCCTCCTGACCACCTCCTGTACCATGTCTGCAGCCTCCTGACCACCTCCTGTACCATGTCTGCAGCCTCCTGACCACCTCCTGTACCATGTCTGCAGCCTCCTGACCACCTCCTGTACCATGTCTGCAGCCTCCTGACCACCTCCTGTACCATGTCTGCAGCCTCCTGACCACCTCCTGTACCATGTCTGCAGCCTCCTGACCACCTCCTGTACCATGTCTGCAGCCTCCTGACCACCTCCTGTACCATGTCTGCAGCCTCCTGACCACCTCCTGTACCATGTCCGCTAAATGTACAGTGTGTTTTGTAAAACGTTTGACATTTCGAACATGGGAGAGGCAGCGCTGTCTAGCCACGTTAAAGGTGCAAAGCACCAGTCTGCAGCTGCGTGCTTGACAGCTTCCAATCCGATCGCTGGCTTTTTCACCCGTGCGCCTGAAGTGACACCGGCTCCCAGCTGCGGCAGCGGTGCTTCCATCTCATCCACTGTAAAACAAGGGACCATTTTGAGTCACGCTGTATCCAGAAATGAAACCCTAACTGCAGAGGTACTGTACACTACAAAGATTGTCATTTATTTTAGTAAAAATATGCTGGGTGTGACATGGATTTTCTTCTTCTTATTTAACATGTATACATAGAAATTTCATGAAACATTAGGTCATGAATATTTACGTGAAGTCATGGAAAATACATGGAATTTTATTGGTGAAAATGTGTATGAACCCTGTAAGGGTCAGGTTCCTCCTTTCCCTGTAACAGCGCACTCTACTAGGGTGCTTAGTGCCTACTTTGCCTTCTGTCATCAGGCATCTGTGATGCAGGGTTGCAAGGCAACCTGGTCGTCTGCACACACCTTTTCAAAGTTTTATAATGTGGATGTGTTGGCATCTGCAGATACTTCCTTTGGTCGTAAGGTTTTGCAGGCTGCTGTTTAGAGGACCTGGTCCTCCTTGAAGGGCGTATTGTTTTTTTTTTTTTTAGGTGAGCTCCAGTTGTTCTTTATAGGAGCTCCATGTTACCTGGTTGGCTATGGTTTAGCCTTGGGGAATTTTTTTCTCCTGTCCCAATGGTTAAGAAGATCAGGAGCTGTGTCGGTCAAGGAACGATAGAGAAAATGGGATTTTTGTTTTACCGTAAAATCCTTTTCGCTAATGTTCATTGATGGACACAGCCCCCACACCTCTATGGAGTTGGATTTCTTCTGACACTGTTTGTAACAAAACTGAATGCCGATAGCTGAGAGTGGGAGTATACCCCCTGGGACTGCCCATAGGCGGCGTCAAGCTTTTTTCTGCCTAGTGTCCTGCTCCTGTAGGGGTTAAGATCAGAAGCTGTGTCCATCAATGAATATCGGAGAAAAGGATTTTACGGTAAGACCAAAATCCCTTTTTTTTTTTTTTCCCCCAAAATTTTCAGTATTTTTATTTATATAGCAAAAAAAAAACTAACACAAACGTGTGTTTTTTTTTTTTTTTTTTTTGTTTTTTTTTCCAGTGGTGGTAAAATCACCAAAAGAAAACTTATGTCTCAAGAAATGATATGAAATTAAATTGGGTACAGTGTTGCATGACTAATTGTCAAAGTGTGACACCGCTAAAATATGAAATATGGCTCGGGTAGAAAGGGGGTGAAAAAGTCCAGTCTTGAAGAGGTTAAGCTTTGTTCGTCATCTTTTTGTAGGGAAATTATACGGCGGTCATGAATATGTAGAAGAGAGACATCGACACAGATATGAGGTAATTCACCTATAGTTTTGTAATTTTTTTATCACATCTGTTCTCCCATAAGATGTATATTTCCTGCTCGGATGTATTTATTCTATTCTTATCAGTTTTTTGTTTTGGTCTTATTTTCAGCATTACAGAACCGGTCCAGTTGAATGTAAATAACTACTTGTAGGGTGTAACATGACCTGGATAAATGGCAAATTTTCACAGACATTTCTTAAAGATGAACTCCAGGCAGTTATAAAAAATAAGCAATGCATTTCAGTATTCATTAAGCCCTGGTTCACATTTGTGCGATGCAGGAACGCTGCGAATATACAGCGTGATCCCGAATCGCATCCGCACCCCTGGCAGTTCACACTGCCATATGCGATACGCAGGGGGTGTCAAAAGTTAACGACACCCCCAGTTGCTATCGCATATTGCAGTGCGATCTGCAAGTTCGCACAGAATCGGACCGCACTAGTGTGAACCACTATGCGATCCGATTCTGCTGCGGATAAAAAAAAGGCTCAGGTGCGTGTTTAGTGCGGATGCGGTGCGAATTCAGCCATACAAAGTGTATGGCTTAAATTTGCACCGCACATGAGATCTCATGTAATTTAGGAGCAGTGCGCCCCGAATTACATGAGATCTCCGTGATTGCACTAATGTGAACCGGGGCTAATACGTCATTAAATGTGTTCTTCTTCTTCTTTTATTTAAAAAAAAAAAATAAAAAATTTAAAACAGTTTAAGTACTTGGTTTTACCTAGCAGTATATTCTGGTGATCCCAGTACAGTAGAGCCCAGACTGGAATGTGATTAAAAGAGCACAAGGGGCCCAGTCAATTGTGCTTTTAATGTTTATTTGCCAACAAAGGAAAACCAGATAGAAAGAAAGCAGAGTGACAGAAATGAGCTCATCTGCTTCTCCTCCTACTGCCCAATCACAGGCTGTAAATGTAATCTGCAGTGGAGAAGAATGAAGTCTCCTGGCAGACAGGTTTTTGCTGTGCGATGGAGGTTTGCAAATCGCAGCTAGATGGACAAAAATAAAAATCGTTTGGCAGGTTAAACCGCTCCCATACATGCATTTCATATAAACATTTAGCCGCATGCCTGGAGTTTAGCTTTAAAGTACTGTGCAAGTGTTTTAGATTTGTTTAAATTGCTGGCCAAGAAAGTTTAGAATCTTTTTTTTTTTTTTTTTGTCGTGTGTGTGTGAAGGATTTATCTGTAGTTGACAATATTTTTTCATGCTTTTATATAACTACCTGTTCTTTATCAATCCGTTTGAAGGACACAGTCTTTACATTTGGGTTATGCTGCACCTACAGGAGGATTTGACTCTGACAAACAAAAATCCATAAGCCAGCACAGAATAGCCCTTCCTTCTACCAGCAAGTCTTGTTTTTTAATAGTGTCCTAGGAGGATGGGTGTCTTTTTTCTTCAGAACTGTGAAACCTCTAACCACGTTGTTACTGGCTTTTTTTTCCTTAGATTTTGTTCTTCAATAAGATTCTCGACTACACTACTGCTTAATATAGTCTCTACATAGCAGCTATACGGAGTGGCCTTTCCTGAGCCTAGCTTTGAAGAGCCGTGCCCAAATCCTGCTAGACTGGACCTTGCTAGGCTAGCATGGAAATGACTGGCTCCGGGTTCCACTTAAGATGCTTTCCAATCACCATTGACTAGAAGATGTTAGCCATGGAGCTTCTAGAATTGCCCAGAAGTTCCCTCATTCTCCGCTGATCATTGAGTGCAGCCTTATTTGCACCGATAGCTGCTTTTGTCATTTGAATTTACTTTTTAACGGCCGAAGGGGCTGACAAAAGACCTGATGGAGTGGAGTGTTGCATGTCCTCAGACTTACTTTCTTGCCATTCACTGGTGCAACCGGTTCACGCTCTACTAATGGCTCTGGTGCTGTTTGCAGTGCGCTTACCAATGTGATTGACATCTGCAACCTAGAACCTAGTCTATGCCATCTTTGGCATCTTATCCTTCATCAGGCATGATCACCTTCTCTGTTCTTTTAAGGAAAATTTTACTGTACTCATGCACAATTTTATGATATATGTATTAGCTGGCACTTTCCATGCAAATTCTCTGATCTGCCTGCTGTCTCTGATCAATTAGTTGCTGCTGAGATTGATGCTGTGTCTCCCCAGTCCTTGATGCGTGAAACTGCCTCTGAGTTACTCCCAAAACTGAAAGAGATAATTTCAGCTCTTATTGATGCGATACACACACAGAGGATCAGCCTGTTCTCTCTACCAGCATTTATTTAAATTTAAATCCTTTAGAGCTCTCAAAACTACTAAAACCTTCCGGTGCACCCGCCTTTCTCAGTCTCCTCTTTAGGGATGCCCAATGATGCCTTGGGTGGTCAGAGTATCTGCCTTCCTTGGCTAAAGAAGCCTAAGGCTCCGTATGGAAAAGCTTGCCCCATGCTGGAGGTCAAAAAGGTCATTTTCATTACTCTAAAGCCATAAACTCTAAATCCAAACAAGGTTCCAAGTCTGTCCCCAAGCATTGGGGATTCCAGACCTTCCAAGCCTAGAAACCGCTTTTCTGTATGAGGGTGTGCTATAACTTTTAAATCAGGAAACATCTGTTAGCCTTTGCGGACATTTAGGCAACCTGCATCTCAGATGCTGCGGTGCAGGAAGTGGGTTGATAGGGCTACAAGCAAGTGTTTCCCTCCCAACCCTCATTGGTTCATCACTTCCAGCAGGTTGTCATTGCCCCAGCTGCAGTGGTAGAATGTTTTCAGGAGTTTTATTCTAACCAGTTCATGTCCCCCAAGCCAGAAGGAGGCATTTGCATGCTCATGGATCTGAGTACTCTAAATGTCCTAATTTAGGCTCCGAAGTTAAATATGGAATCCACCAGGTCTGTCATCGACAAGTCAGGTCAGTTCTTGGACAGTCCAAGTCCATGAAATCTGTACACCTGACCATTGCCTTTCCTCCCCTGAAACTTCTTTCTTGTCTGCTACAGAGGATCATGTTTGAGGGTATTCCCAGTGGTCCTTAAAGCTCAAGAGTGATCTTGTCAGAGCACCACATCTACATGGGCCAGAATCCTGGCACATGCTCTGTGGACTCCTCCAGATTGTCCGGGGGACTCGGATCTGTTTCAAGAACCAGTTTACAAATCTGCTTCACGGTTGCTGCTAATGCTGTTAGCATGATGAAGCTTAGGTTCTGAGAGACAGGAGCATCTCGGAGTCAGTTATTCCTATAATTCTAATGGCAAAAAGTCTATTACTTGCAAGATCTTGGTGTGAGGTGCAATGCTTTCTTTAAAGGAAATTCAGTCAGACGAATCCTCACTTTTTGCAGCTGGCCTTGTATCAGCAATTTGACCCTCAGCACTATCAAGGAGTTGAGTCTCTGCTCTTTCTATTATGTTCCAGAGACCACAGTTTTCCCATTCCTTAATTTTAAGACTTTTCAAAATCTGTGCTGTTACAGAGCAGGAAGCGTCAGGGGCCCTCTAAACACTGGCAACTTATTCAGTGAAATAAGCTACATGTATTTGTTCAGTGCTGACCAGTTGTGAGAAGCTTTGCATGTTGACAATTTTAAATCCCAATTACAGACACTGTGATTCTTAACACTTTATGGGGTTTTAAATTATCGGAGCATTTCCTTTTCCTCAAATGGCACAGCTTACTGTACTTCTGGCCCCCACTGAAGTTAGTGCTGCATATATTGTAGACACCATTACAGGTGTGTTTCTGCTTTGCCATTCACAAAACGCATGGCCTGAGGGTTCCAGCCTGGGTAAGGTATCGCATCCGAGAATTTTCCAGGGTTACCTAAATGGAGAACTGCTAAAGTCTGAGCATGGTCATATGCTTCTCTATACCCAGAAGCCCAACTTCATTAGCAAATTGAGCATGAGAGCTTACAGAGCGGGGAGGCAGTGAAAGAGCATGGACAAGAGAGTATACCTTGCCAGGGGATGCGGGCGGAGAGTCTGTCAGGAGACAATCACTTTACTTTAACCACTTAAGCCCCGGAAGATTTTACCCCCTTCCTGACCAGGGCCTATTTTGCGATTCGGCACTGTGTGACTTTAACGGACAATTGCGTGGTTGTGCGACGCTGTACCTAAACGAATTTGACATCTTTTGGTGGTATTTGATCACCTGTGCGATTTTTTTTTTTTTTTTTTTTTTTTTATCATGCGCTATAAACAAAAAGAGCGTCAATTTTGCAAAAATAACAATATTTTTCACATTTTTTATATGCAATTCCCCAAAAAAATGTAAAAATCGAAATGTTTTAACATTTTCGGCCAATTTGTTTTATGCTACATATGTTTGGTAAAAAAAAATCGCAAAAAGCATATTTTGATTGGTTTGCGCAAAAGTTATTGCGTTTACTAACAAAGGGAAAGATTTTTGTCATTTTTTGTTGTGTTTTTTTTTGTTTTTTTTTTTTTTTTTTAAACGAGTAATGGCAGCGATCTGCGTGTTTTTTTTTTTTTTTTTGCGGGATTGCGACATTGGGGCGGACAGATCGGACCCTTGTCTGACTTTTTGACACTTTTGGGGTTACCAGTGACATTACTGCAGTAATCAGTGCTATACATATGCACTGTTACTGTAAAAATGACACTGGGAGGGAAGGGGTTAACTTTATTGGAGAGGGAGGGGTTAAGTGTGTCCTAGGGGCGTGTTTCTAACTGTGATTGGCTGTGGCTACTAGTGTAAGAACAGAGATCAACGGTCCTACATAGTAGAACTGTCTGATCTCCATTCTTACACAGGGGAGACTGACAGGCGGCTGTGTTTACATTAGCCGCCTGCCTTTCTCCCGCTCTAACGGACGATTGTGAGTGCCTGGCGGACATCGGGTCAGCCGGGCACACGCGCGGGGGGTACGTGACCGCACAGGAGCAGGAGCGCGTCCGCTCCCTAGAGCCTCAGACTAGTGACGTAGCCCTACGTCGCTTTGCCTGTGAGGGGCTGACTGCCGACGTAAATATTCGCGCGGCGGTCAGCAAGTGGTTAAATTGACATGGTCATAGTGTCCCTTTATTTTGATGTCATTCTTGGATCCATAAAAGAAGCAAGTAGAGGATATCGTATGATTTTCGCTTTGATTTAAGAAAGCGGTCATAATTATTTTATTTATTTTTTTAATTAAGGTAAACCCAGAGCTTAGGCTTGACCTGGAGTCCCGAGGTCTGGTATTTGTTGGACAGGATACAGAAGGAGAGAGAATGGAGATAGTAGAGTTAGAAGGTTAGTATTTTACTAAACTTTACCATCTTATGAGTTCTTTTTAGGTTTTAACTGCCTGCTGACTGTGCACTGCAGTTTTACTGCTACAATGCGGACCGGTTGCGCAGAATCGCATCTATATACACCTATGATTGTTTATTTATGGGTAGGGGGTGCGCACCCACTCAGCTGCACTCTTATTGGCTGTCTTAGATTAGTGGCCGGGACCCACCGATCAGCAGAGCAGATGACCTGAGAGACATCTGTGCATGTAAACAACACCGATCTCTGACAGTGGGCATGTGCCAGTTTGTCTCCCTGCAAAGCCAGGAATAAAAACAGCACACAGCTAACACAGTAACACTTGCTAGGCACACAGTTAAACCTTTGATTGCCAGTTAAACCTTTGATTGCCCTAGATGCTAACCCCCCACCTAGTGTTATTAGTAAAGTGACCGTGCATATTATTAGCACTATAAAAAAAAAAATATAGAAAGATATGTGCAAATCACATAGAAATATCAATCGATGCGCAAAATCAGTCAGTTCATAAACCACTGAAAATGTCCCAATGAAGCAAAGTTCTCCATTAATGGAAAATGATAAAATAATCCAGCCCCTTCAAAAGTAAAATCACTCTTCCTCAAGTGTTCAAAAACTAGCCACCATTCCTCTGTGGAGTCAACACTAACCAGAACAGATGGCTGCCCTTACACCTCCAGAGGGAACCGAGCTGAGATAAATAAAGCTTGCCAGTAAAAATCTCCCAATAGTATAGTAGTTTAATTGAACAAAATGTAAAAGCAATCCCTATTAAGCCAGAGGTCAAGGAAAATGTGTCACGAGAGGTAAAAAAAAAAAAAGTGCTGTTCTTGCTGAAATTCTGCTGAAGCCTCCTGGCAGTTATGCTGTCGCAGTCTCTAATACTTTGAGTCACAAACCTAAAACAAGTATATAGATTGAGCAGATGAAAGAAAACTCAAGAGCCTGTTCTGGGTCAGTGACTCAAAGTATTGATGCTAGCCAGCTAGTGATTTTTTAGGACAAGAGGTCAGCAATGGAAACCTCCATGTTTTTTTTTTTTTTTCTTTTCATGAGGTGTAAGAGATTCAAGAACAGATGCTATGGTGGTATTGCCTATAAACATAACTAAATCCTCTTTAATTGATTTTCATTAGTACTTAAGGTCTTTTATAACATAATCTCCTCTTATGGTTTTTCTAGATCACCCATACTTTGTTGGCGTTCAGTATCATCCAGAGTTCACATCCCGTCCTATCAAACCCTCCCCTCCATATTTTGGTTTGCTTCTTGCCTCTGCAGGGAGACTAGCCCAGTATATTGAGAGGGGTTGCCGCCTTTCCCCCAGGTAAGAGTGTTTTGCTGCTTCTCCTTCCACCATTTCTGGTGCTACAAATGTTCATTCAAGCTTATGATCTTAAGTTGCCCCCTGGTCTTTTGTTCACATTTTCCACGTTTTTACAGGGTGGTGATCGGGCCTAATTTGATCTGATGATCTCTTTGAGCTGCAGGCAGTCTCAAGTTCTGTTTTTTTTGTGGTCCTGTTGTTTTTTTTTTTTCCTTTTCCTTTGCGGTCCACCACTCAGTTGGACAGACCAGAGATTTTTTTTGTTTGCCAGTATTTCAAACTTCCTGTAGGTGACAGTGTAACCCAACAGTATCTGAATTCCTTTTTACATCAGTGAACTTCAATAATTTTTTTTATAAGTACAACCATCCCATTTTACAGATAAAACAAAATGCTTTCGCTTGTTTATATAACAGACAAAATAAAGCAAATAAGAGAAGTTCATTGTTATTGACCAAGGGGTGCTGTGTGCACTGCTTTAGGGGAGTATCCTTACAAATGGTTAGTCTTTTCTATTGGCTAAAGGCTCCAGCGTACGGCGGTACAGAGTACAATCTGACTTTTGTGGTACTCGGGAGCCTTGGCTGCAGCATAATTAAGCTCACTGACATGTATTTTAAAATACGCTGCACGTAGCTACACACACATAGCTGCTGGCACTCTGTTTTTTGTGTATAGGCATATTTTGCAATAAATGTCAATGCGCTAAATTAGTCTGCAGCTGTGACTCTTGGGCACCACAACAAGCAGGTTTTTACTCTGCATGTTAATACGCTCTAATATGCGACTGTGTGCAAGAGCCCTAAAGCTGTACACTATACAGCTGGTGGCCCTCCAGCTGTTACAGAACTAAAATTCCCATGAAGCATTGCAAAGCTGACAGTTACAAGCATGACTCCCATAGGCAGAGGCATGATGGGACTTGTAGTTCCACAACAGCTGGAGGGCCACCAGTTTAGGACCCCTGCGATACAATCAGATTGTACAATCTCCTTCAGATCTTTGAAGTATGTAACATGAGGACAAACCTAAACATTCCATTCAGTTTGTGTGAAATCAGACAGGCTCTTCCAGTTGATAGTGGATCTAAAGGAGATTGTACACGCAGATTGTATAATGTATGGCTAGCTTAACATCTCAGGCTCTTAGAGATACCCACATTTTGCTTTAATATGACTTTCTCATTTTATTTACAGGGATACATACAGTGACAGAAGCGAAAACAGTTCTCCTGACACCGAGATTGCAGAACTCAAACTACCAGTAATAAATCATGAATGATGCTAGGTAATGAGCCCTTATCTACTGTCTACTTTACATATGGGAAAGACACTATATAGATCCATATCTAATTTTGCATCAGGTTTTGCATAGTTAACTTTTTTTTTTTTTTTTTGCAAGAAATATCTTAGAGAAGAACTATTATTTATTTAACTTCCAAGGGAACAGACTGCAAATAGCACTTTGTCACATTTGGATTGGTGGCTTTGTCCAGTAAAAATGCTTCTATATGCTGGCAGTAGCTTCACCCACTTTTGAACCCCAATAAATGGCCAACATATAGCCCCACCCCTTATCTAAGCTGCCTCATCTGTCATTATTATGAATGAACAATTGGGGCTGCTTGTTCAATCACAATGGTAAAAGATCTGAGTTTTGGCTCGGAGTAAAGTGTTTGTGTGTGTGTACAAGCAGCCACAGCCTCAATACACTGGGCCAAAACTCTGAATGATCTTTTACTATTATGAACGAACAAGCTCTGCACTACTCATTCATTCAGAACAGCAACAGATTACTCAAGGGTGCTGCTCTCTGCGTATCTATCAGGGCTGCTTGTACAAATCTGCAGCCTAGCTTGATTGATCAGAGTGCTGCAGCACTGTGTGAGCTTTCAATATGTATGAATCAGCAATCAACAATGTCGGGCTGGTGCTGTATAGAACACTGCCAGATATTGTTGACCGCTCATTCCTAAAAAAATGAAAGCTCACACAGCACCGTATCGTCCATTGGGCAGACTGTGGATTTGTAAAAGCCGCCCTGACAGGTAGACATAGCTGCCAGCTGTGCGGTCTGTTTTTGTAATTGGCAAAGCTGGATTCTGGAATAACCTTCTCCTAGCAGTGTTGAACAGGAAGGATAACCCGCTATAAATAAAATTAATAAGTGGCGCTTACATCAGTCATATAAAAAAAAAAAAAAAATGGATCCATTGTGTTGCTGATTAAATATCAGTCCAAAAAAATAAGTCCATGTGTTAGAAGAATTATAAACATCCACATGATCATCCAACAACAGAAACCATCTATGGTGCCCAACTAGGATAGTGTTCATCTGCTCACCACCAACCAAAAAGCTTTCAGCTCTTGATTCAAATGATTACTCACCAGAATGATCTGATCTCCTAATTAATAACTTCAGCCCGGAAGGTTTTACCCCCTTCATGACCAGGCTATGTAGGGAATTTTTGCGATATGGCTCTGCGTTACTTTAACTGACAGTTGCACAGTTGTGCGCTGTACCAAAACAAAATTTGATGTCCTTTTTTTTTTTCCCCCAAATAGAACTTTCTTTTGTGGTATTTGATCACCTCTGCGGTTTTTATTTTTTGCCCTATAAACAAACAAAAAAAAAAAGACAATTTTGAAAAAATATATTGAATATAAAATTTAATTTCTTCATCAATTTAGGCCAGTATGTATTCTGCAACATATTTTTGGTTTAAAAAAAAAAAATCTCAAACAGGTGTATATTGGTTTGAGAAAAAATGATAGCGTCTACAGACTATGGGATATTTTTTTTATGGAATTTTTATTGATTTTTTTTTTTTTTTTTTACTAGTAATGGCAGCAATTAGCGACTTGTAACAAGATTGTGGCGAACAAACTTTTTTTTTTCTTTTTGGGACCAGTGACACAAATACAGTGATCAGTGCTAAAAATATGCACTGTCATTGTACTGACACTGGCAATGAATGGGTTAACATCAGAGGCAATCAAAGGGTTAAATGTGTCCCTAGGGGGTGGTTTCTAACTGTGTAGGAGGTGATTGTACTTTAAGGCAGAGATCCATGTTCCTGCTTAGCATAAACAAAAGATCTCTCTCTTCTCCTGTCACAGAACGGCGATCTGCCTTGTTTACATGGGCTGACCGCCGTTCTGTCTGCCTCTGATGAATGATCGGCGGGTCCTGGCGGACATTGGGTCCACCTGACCTTCTGATTGGTTCCCGCTGTGTCGTCTGCAGCGTGTGTGCACACCCCAGACCCAGAAAAAAAAACACAGGTACTCGATTTTGCGTTAAAGGGCCACCCTGCTGCAGTATATGTATGTGGGGCGGACCTTAAGGGGTTAAACAAAGGGTCACAATGCGCTTTGCACTAAGGTTCTCCTCTTGTTCTACTCTGCTGGTATCCAATCCTCCAGGAACATCAACAGGGTCCTAAGGTCCACTTATGGCTCGCTCCAAATGCACATACATCGAAAAAACTCTATAATGTAGTATTTATTATATTCCCAAATTAAGAAATAAGTGAAAATAACACTCACATTTTAGAAGTGTGTGAACACCAACACAACTACTTGTGTGACACAAAGAGACACCACCAAACCAGAAAGAATGCACTCCATGACTTTAGTGCTCACTAACCAGAAAAATGTTAGCTCTTTATTATAGAAAGATCACTGTGTGCTTTTGTATAAGGGTTCTCCTCCCCTTTCGCTCCATTGATGTCTGGTCCCAGGGACTTTAAAAAAGGCCTTGAGGTCAACTGATCTTCCCCAAATCATATTGCCAAAGAAAAGAAACTATACAGTGAAGTATTTATTAAGCAGCCAGTTTGCACAATAAATAGTAAAAGCCACTCATGTTTAAAGGTGCCTATAATTGGCACCAACATAGCCTAGGTGTGATACAAGGGAATGCTGCTGCTTCAGCGTGCGTTCAATGCCAGGAACTCAATGTTACCCCACTAGAAGTGACAGCCGAAGACTCCACCTCTACTCGTGTTGCTCCCACTTGGCATCATCAGGAAGCTTTCCAGCCGCCATATTTTCGAAGGCTTTTATACCCAAAGGTTAACAGTGAGAGCAGAGTGTGAAAGTAAACTCTAATGTGATCTTTGGCACTGTGATCTGACACTTAACTTTTAATGCACTCCAAGTAAAGGATTTTATTGTAAGGTAATCCCATTTTCCATGAACAAGGTAATGTGTTAAAGCTAAATTCTCGGAAATTGTCTAAATACACAGTTAAAATGCATATATAGGAGCTGTTCTAGCCACCAAAAAATTGTATTTCTGTTCAGCCAATCATGTAAACTAGGCCCTTTGGTCAAACAACACATTTAGGTTCTATGTTGCCCCAAGTCCTCTCTATGGATTACTTCAGTGCAGTTGAACAATACAACCTCGTCTGAAGCAGCCTGTGGAAACCTTTTTGGCTATTAAAGTAATGTTTTGGTTATTAAACATAGTATAGTTGTATATACAGTTCATATTTCTTTATAGTGACTTTAGTGCAATGCTTTTTAAATCAGACTTTGCTTTAGACTTGCAGCTAATAGTTTAAAATCTCCTTCCATTTTTCAGGTGACGTGTGTCCACCAGCTGAAGAAAAAGTTGTACAGTTTTTGTTGTTTTTTTTTAATTTTTACGTGGATGATGCTTAGACAGCTTATTTTGTTTTTCATTTTCTTTAAAGCTAAACATGATTCATGTTTTGTAAAATGAAGGTCCATATTTCTTTGCCAGTATTATTGGATTCATCTGCCTTTCCTACCTACTGGAGGTGTAGTCTCTACATCTGGAAAAAATAAAATCTTCCATCTCCATACACCAGAGTTCTGTGCCTGTATTCGAGAATCAATAATCTGGTATAATCAAGTATTATTAGGTTCTAGAAAAACATGGCCAATGGTATGCTTCTTTGTGTGTATGAATGGCTGTTCTGTCTCAGCATCGATTGTACCTGTGACCTTCTTGTAGACTCAGTCTGAAAGTGTGTGCAGCAGGTTGAATGATGGCTTTAACAGATAGTTTACTCAATGAATAAAGACTCCAGAGGTGTTCTCCAATGCTTCTTTATGCTTCAAGTTAGCAAAGGCATAAACATAGAGGCTTTTCCATAGGTAAATTTCCAATGAAGTTACACAGCTACCACACTCTGCAGTCTCCTCATAACAACTAAACAAAATGGGAGTTACAGCAGGAAAATGGAGGTGGGAGCAACCAACTAGCCAGAAACAGCAGGGGTGTAAGGAAGATACCAATAACATAACATGTAATAACAACTGCTAGACAGTTAAAGCTGTGTGGCAGCACACTCCCCCGCCTGGTATCGTGAGATACCACTACACAATTATTTTCCATAAACATACAATTAACATTGCATACAGTAGAATGCTATGTAGTCCTGTCCTCTAAGCTAACTATGCTAGAGGTCTAGGTGACTCCTACACATAACACTGAATGAGAATTTTTGGAAGCAGGCATAATTAGGACTGTCTCAGTGACTGGTCTCAGGAAGGTTTTTGGGTTCCCGTCCTTTACAATCCTGACTTCCATACTTCGGACCTTTCCATCATCACTAGCAATGGCCTTGGTAATAACTCCAACTGGCCACTGGATCCGATTGGTTTGCTTGTCTTTTAGAAGAACCAGGTCCCCTTCCTTTAAGTTAGGCTTCTGGGTTTGCCACTTTTTACGTCCTTGAAGAAGTGTGAGGTATTCCCTCCATCTGTCCCAGAAACAATCTGCAAGGTATTGAGCGTATCTCCATTGACGTTTATATGTGTCCTTTTCATCAAAGATGCTCTTTGGCGCTGGGATCTGTCCAATTTTCCGGCTCAATAATGCAGCTGGAGTTAAAACAGTCGGACATTCTGGGTCTGTGGATACAGCGGTCAACGGTCTTAAGTTGATTATTGTTGCGACCTCAGCAAGGAATGTAGTAAGTACTTCATGGGTAAGACGTGAAGAACTCACATCAAGCAACATAGAATCCAGTATGCGCCTTGCCATCCCAATCATACGTTCCCATGCTCCGCCCATGTTTGAAGCGTGTGGTGGGTTGAATTTCCACTGGTTTGCAGTGGCGGAGAAGATGGCCCTTGGAGGTGGCTCTGTCTGAGAAGCTCGCTCCCGCAGGCGTTTGTTAATGCTCTGGGACGCTCTCTCGCTATAATTGAACTGGTTGGTTAGTTTTCTCTCCTTGTTCCTGGATGGTATTTCCTCACCTTCTGTCCATTCTTCACTAGCCTGAGTGTCAGACTTCCCACCTGTATCTTTTGTCTCCCGGCTCTTTGGAGTCGTTGGTCTGAGTCTCTTCAATGAATCCCAACTTCCCCCCCCTGTTGCCGCGCTTCATCAGAGTCTTTGTGTGAAATGTTTCCATCCAGGGAGAAGTGTACGGCCAGCTGGTCCACGATGCTAATGGGTTTGTAGGCCCATTCCTTAAAACTTTACCTCACAATGTTCTGGGGGGGCATGAGGGTTGTTTGCAGTCAGGATACGAGTGAATTCCTCCTTAAGTTCAGCCTCGCTGAGTTTCAGCTGGTCCGGAGGCTTAACCAGAGTCTTGGCCTGCATCCATTCATCAGCTCCATCCCCCATATCTGTGGAGTCATCTTCATCCTCCAAATTTCTTCTTGAGCAGATGTTGGAACTCAATGCTACAACTTCAGGCCGGATTTCCGGATCAGTATCTGGATCCTCCAGGTGGAAATCGATATCTTCTTCTGAGTTTGTAGAAGACTGGTCCATTAAAAACTTGAGTCCTGAAAACCAAACTTTGTGTGAGGACAACTGCTGGCACTAAAATCTTCTGCATGAATGCTAGAAACTAGAAAGTGCTCTTGCTTCTCAGGTTTGTTACGGAGAGTTTTCTTAAGTGCAGCAAATCTGGTTAAAGCTTGTTCTCGATTGTTAGGGAGAGTAAGCCTTGGTACTCGGAAGGGTAATGGAGCTACCCAACTGTTGGAATTGTCCTTGAAGAACTCTTCATCCATAATCTTGATGAACTCCTTGTCTTCGACTGAAGACAACAATCTTGTTGTCATCACAAGTAGTCTGGTAACCTGAATCACCAAAGTCCTTTTGAGAAGTGAGCTTGAAGTTAATGCTTTGGAGTGCTTGATATGGAACTTCGTTCTTAAAATCAAGTCTTTCCTTCACATAATAGTGCGATGGGCATTTCATCAATTGACAGGTAACATTAGTTTTGTAGGAAGCTACATCCAAGAGCTTGTGAGATTGGTCTAAGCAGACTTCTATTATCACCCATCCAAGATCTAGTTTTTGGGCCTGAGGAGCATCATCTGGACCGTTACATAACTCTCTTATTTTATGAACTCTAGGAATGTCTCTCCCTAGTAGAATCAAGATCTTAACAACATCCTTGTTAAGTGGTGGAATGTAGTTAGCAATGTGACTCAAATGAGGGTGATGACGTGCAACCTCTGGTGTGGGGATTTCTTCTCTGTTCGGTAGCTGATCACATTCGATTAGCGTTGGAAGAGGAAACTCTGTGTCCTCATATTCTGATGCAACTACGAAGCCATGGGCTCTTCTTCCAGAAGTATTGATCTTTCCTGCACATGTCTGCAAGGTATAGGACCAGGTCCCTCCTTGAATGTTGAATAAGTCAAAGAATTCTGTACTTAGGAACAAATGTACTTAGTGAACAACTCCAAGAATTTGCGAAAGAGTATTTAAATTAGGAAGGGGGGGCAAAAGAGTGGAAATACAAGAGTCCAATTGCCCCCCGAAACAATGCCAGAACAGGTCAGAAGCACAGAGGTTAAGAAATGATAAGCTCAGAGTCCTGTCCACAAATGCTCGCAGTTTAGGTAAAAAAATCAATGAACCTGGGTCAATAATGGCATCTGAGAATGTAGATTTAGTGGCTGTTACGGAGACATGGTTTAATGAAAGAAATGACTGGGACATAACCATACCAGGGTACTCTTTATACAGAAGAGACAGAGAAGGCAAGAAAGGAGGAGGAGTGGCCCTGTATGTGAAAGATAGCATTAAATCTAACCTAATACAAGTTGGTGAGGCCAACATAGTCAGTTTGGGTTACGTTGCAGTTTGCTAATCATGCAGTAACTCGTGTAGGTGTGATATATATATAGACCACCTGGTCAAGTTAAAGAACTAGATGATCTACTAGTTGAAGAATTAGCTAAAATGACCATGAAAGGAGAAGTTATCATTATGGGAGATTTCAATCTTCCAGATATAAACTGGAAAACCAAAAAAGCAAGTTCTACCAGGAGTACAGATATTCTAAATTCCCTACTGGGGTTGTCTCTGCAACAAGTGGTTGAGGAGCCAACCCGGAGGGAGGCCATTTTGGATTTGGTATTCACAAATGGGGATTCGGTATATGATGTCATTGTAGGCGAAACCTTGGGATCTAGTGATCACCAGTCAGTGTGGTTTAATATAAGAACTGTGAAAGAGTCACACCACACAAAAACAAAAGTTTTAGATTTTAGAAAAACAGACTTTTCAAAAATGAAATTAGTCATAAATGAGTCCTTATCAGACTGGAACGGATTACATGGAGTCCAGGAGAAATGGGACTACTTAAAAGGTGCATTATTGAAGGCAACAGAAAATTGCATTAGACTTGTCAGTAAAAGCAAAAAAAGGAAGAGACCACTGTGGTACTCAGCAGAAGTGGCCCGAATCATTAAAAATAAAAAGCTAGCATTTTGTAATTATAAAAAAACCCAGAGCAATGAAGATAAGGAAATCTACAAGATTAGGCAGAAAGAGGCCAAGCAAGTTATAAGAACTTCTAAAGCGCAGGCGGAAGAAAAACTAGCTCAGTCTATGAAAAAGGGGGATAAGACATTCTTCAGATATATAAATGAAAAAAGGAAATTCAAACAAGGAATAACTAAATTAAAAACAAAGGACGGAAGGTATGTAGAAGAGAATAAAGGGCTAGCCGACTGCCTTAATGAATACTTCTGTTCAGTTTTTACAGAAGAAAAAGGAGAAGGACCTCCACTCGAAAGGATGACTAATGAATCATTTGATGCATGTGTCTTTACAGAGGAAGACGTTCTAAGATTGCTGTCTAAAGTGAAGACAAATAAGTCACAGGGTCCTGATGAGATACACCCAAAATTATTAAAAGAGCTTAGTGGTGAGCTGGCAAAACCATTAACAGATTTATTTAACCAATCATTAGTAACAGGAGTCGTCCCGGAAGATTGGAAATTGGCAAATGTCGTGCCCATTGACAAGAAAGGTAGTAGGGAGGAATCGAGCAACTATAGACCAGTGAGTCTGACATCAATAGTAGGCAAATTAATGGAAACCCTATTAAAGGATAGGATTGTGGAACATCTTGAATCCCATGGATTGCAAGATGAAAAACATGGGTTTACTTCAGGGAGATCATGTCAAACAAATCTTATAGATTTTTTTGACTGGGTGACTAAAATAATAGACGGAGGTGCAGTAGACATTGCATATCTAGATTTTAGTAAGGCTTTTGACACTGTCCCACATAGAAGACTTATCAATAAACTGCAGTCATTGAGCATGGACTCCCATATTGTTGAGTGGATTAGGCAGTGGCTGAGTGACAGACAACAAAGGGTTGTAGTCAATGGAGAACATTCAGAACAAGGTCATGTTACCAGTGGGGTACCTCAGGGATCTGTACTGGGACCAATTTTGTTTAATATCTTCATAAGTGATATTGCAAAAGGCCTCGATGGTAAGGTTTGTCTTTTTGCTGATGACACAAAGATATGTAACAGGGTTGATGTTCCTGGAGGGAAACGCCAAATGGAAAAGGATTTAGGAAAACTAGAAGAATGGTCAGAACTCTGGCAACTGAAATTTAATGTGGATAAGTGCAAGATAATGCACCTGGGGCGTAAAAACCCAAGGGCAGAATATAGAATATTTGACACAGTCCTGACCTCAGTATCTGAGGAAAGGGACTTAGGAGTAATTATTTCAGAAGACTTAAAGGTGGGAAGACAATGTAATAGAGCAGCACGAAATGCCAGCAGAATGCTTGGATGTATAGGGAGAGGTATAAGCAGTAGAAAGAGAGAAGTGCTTATGCCGCTGTACAGAACACTGGTGAGACCTCACTTGGAGTATTGTGCGCAGTACTGGAGGCCATATCTCCAGAAGGATATAGATACTCTGGAGAGAGTTCAGAGAAGAGCTACTAAACTGGTACATGGATTGCAGGAAAAAACTTACCAGGAAAGGTTAAAGGACCTTAACATGTATAGCTTGGAAGAAAGAAGAGACAGAGGGGATATGATAGAAACTTTTAAATACATAAAGGGAATCAACTCGGTAAAGGAGGAGAGCATATTTAAAAGAAGAAAAACTACCACAAGAGGACACCGTTTTAAATTGGAGGGGCAAAGGTTTAAAAGTAATATGAGGAAGTATTACTTTACTGAGAGAGTAGTGGATGCATGGAATAACCTTCCTGCAGAAGTGGTAGCTGCAAATACAGTGAAGGAGTTTAAGCATGCATGGGATAGGCATAAGGCTATCCTTCATACAAGATAGGGCCAGGGACTATTCATAGGATTCAGATATATTGGGCAGACTAGATGGGCCAAATGGTTCTTATCTGCCGACACATTCTATGTTTCTATGGCCAATGAGCGATTGCTCTGATCATCGAGTATGGCATACATTTTTATGGAATTTTGTGGACATCCTTCAGGAAAAACTCTTACAAGACATATCTTGCTACAAGACTTGCTATGAAGCCCTTCTCCACATACCTCTGTACATCTTGTGGTTACGGGGTTGGCATATTGCTCAGTTCTCTCCCCGCCATCATCTGATGTAGTCTTGGGGTTGCTGCCGGGTGAAGGTTTCCTTTTGAACAGGTCTGAATGAAGAGCGTCCACATGTTTGGCACTGTTGCAGAGAGAACATCTGATGGCGATTTTACAGTCTCTAGCTAAATGATCGGAGGATGCACAACACTTAAAACAGATATTATGCTCTTTGAGAAATGACTTGCGTTCTTCAAAAGGCTTGTCCTTAAATGCACGACATTTGGAGAGAGAGTGTGGCGCATTATGAATAGGACACTGTTGATTAAGATTGCTAGCTTTAATGTCTGTAGCTAAGACGTTGGATGCTATCGCAGTCTTCCTCACAGCAATAGGATGCCTTAAATCCTTGAATTTACTGTTGGTGGCAATACCCCTTGAAGTACTTAAAGGAATGGTGGTTGTATCTGGATAGAAGAAGCTTGGGTCATTCTTGGATCTTGCAACCTTCCGCACGAACTCTGAAAAATAAGAAAAGGGAGGGAAGGAAACATGATGTTCATACTTATACTTAGATCCTTCACTAGTCCACTTTCCCTGAAGATAACTAGGCAACTTTGCTACAATAGGATTTACACCCTGAGCAGTGTCTAAATAGCTAAGACCTGGTAAACTAGGATCTAACTTAGCAATTTCAAGTTCTTGAAGGAGGTCACCTAACTCTCTAAGCTTATGATTGTCCTTAACAGAGATCTTAGGAAAGTCGTTTAGTCTCTGGAATAAGGCAGATTCAATGACTTCGGGGCTCCCATAGTCTTGTTCTAGACGTTCCCAGGCAGCATCAAGGCCTGCTTTAAAGTTAAAGATGTAGACAGATTTAAGTCTCTTTACTTGTTCTGAAGATTGATGCCCCAACCACTTTATTAGTAAGTCAAGTTCTGCTATGTCCAAGTTCTTGGTTACCGCCTTAAATGTAGATCTCCAACTCCTGTAGTTCTCTGGGCGGTCATCAAATCTAGACAGTCCAGTTGTAATCAACTCTCGTCGAATCATATACTTGCTGAACTCTGCAATGTCAGTGCTTTCAGTTTTTATAGCCACAGGGTCTACTGATGGTGCGCCGTCTTGGACCATGGTTGGTATCTGATGTTGGCTGGTAGGTAGAGAGAAAGGTGTTGCAGATGGGTTTAATTTAGGTAAGGGTCTGTCGTCTGAAGGTCTCTGAGCATTTGAAGTCAAAGAGAGCTGTATCAAAGGGGGTATAGAGTTCATTCTGTAGTCTTCTGCTGTGCCCTTGTAATCTCTATGCACATAGGGTTGTGGTGGCACATGAGCTGCGTAGGTTGATTCACTTGATTTTGTGACGTGCGGTAGTTGTGGAGGGTCTCTGTTAGTAGGTGCGTCTAGTTGACCAGCTTGCTTTGGTGACACATTGCCTTCTGATCCACTTGCTGGATGATTATGAGAAGAATCTCCAACTGTAGGTGGGACTGTATTGTCGTGGTTCTGAGTTAGGACAAACTGTAGGGTCCTTTCAACAGGGTCTTGACAAGCAGGCAAGCTGGTACAAGCTGCTCCTTCTTCTTCCAATAGGGCTTGTTCCAAGACAGAACTCTGCTAAAGCTACTTCCTTTTCTCTGTTCTTCTGAAGAATTTCTAGCTGAGCCTCTGTTTCTGCTTGTATCCTTGCTTGAATGCGTTTAGCTTCTGCTTTGAAGGCTGCTTCTTTTTCAGAGCAGGCGCCTTGAACCTGGGCTACTGCAATCTTTTGGCGAGCTTTGAGAATTTGGTCGCTCAGTATTGACCTTATAGAGCAGGACCGCAATGACTTGGAAGAAGATTTATGATATGAGCGGGCAGACCTAGAAGATTTTCCTGAGTGTCTGGAAGAAGCAGAGTTACAGGATGTAGTTTCATGTAGCTGTGCCAATCTACCTTCTATCTGTGCCTTTGCATCAAGATATGTGCTATGCCTCTGCTGGTCATTAGAAGTAAAGTCCTTTAATTCCAATGCAGCTTCCTCTATGTTGGAATGTGACAATAGGGAATAGTATTTCTCAGAAAGTCTTTTATAATTCTCAAATGCCTTCTTAACCCTTGAGAGAGCAGTGTTCAATTGCTCAGAATTGTTGCTAGTTTCATTAGTGGCTGTTATACAACTTAAAGTCTTTTCCCATAATGCAGTCAGGTTACTAGATGTTTCTTCCTTGCTTCATAAACCTCCCTTGCCTTCAAGGATGGATGAGGGGCTCTGACAGGACAAGAAGAATGAAGTAAGGAGTCTGCTTTATCTTGACTAAATGCAGGTAACTCTGTGAGATCTCTGTCAGACATAATAAGTACTGTATTTTTGATGTCTTGTTAGAAATGTGCCAGAGCTCAGATCTGTAAGTAGTGACTTCTGTTAGTAAGCAGGCTGGCTGAGGTGCTGGGTATTTGATACAATAGCTAGCTATTGCTGGAACTAGTTCAAACTGGATACCTCAGCACAGAAGGCTGTAATAGTAATGAAGCATTCAGTAGGTGTCTGGTTTCATATGCAGAGTAATGCTTCTGGTGTGGTACTCACGTTTCTGAAGCTGGAGATTCATGGAAATTTACTTTCTGAAGCTGCAGAGATAACTGTGTGATGGATTATTGGAAATTTACTATTCTTAAGCTGCAGAGATACCTGTGATGGATTCTTCATGGAAATTTACTGTTCTGTCTCAGCATCGATTGTACCTGTGACCTTCTTGTAGACTCAGTCTGAAAGTGTGTGCAGCAGGTTGAATGATGGCTTTAACAGATAGTTTACTCAATGAATAAAGACTCCAGAGGTGTTCTCCAATGCTTCTTTATGCTTCAAGTTAGCAAAGGCATAAACATAGAGGCTTTTCCATAGGTAAATTTCCAATGAAGTTACACAGCTTCCACACTCTGCAGTCTCCTCATAACAACTAAACAAAATGGGAGTTACAGCAGGAAAATGGAGGTGGGAGCAACCAACTAGCCAGAAACAGCAGGGGTGTAAGGAAGATACCAATAACATAGCATAACATAACATGTAATAACAACTGCTAGACAGTTAAAGCTGCGTGGCAGCACAATGGCCATTCATATTGCTTATAAACATGCATGGATGTTTCCAGATGTTTAGTATGGTTAAGAGTGGCTTGACAGATGCATACCTTTTTTAATCTAAAGATTTCAGCCACACTGATATGTTGCGACCATCTAAAAGTAGGAGGCTGGGGCCTATTTAAATAGGACATAGACTAAAAAACTACCTGGTACAACTGTATATTTAAGAGTGTATTGTTCCTTATAGTACATAAATTCGACCCTGATGCACATGGGTCTTGCTGGCTGTGTTGCTGATCCTACCAATGAGACTCTTAAACACCCCTGTCCCAACGTTAATGGTTTTCAGAATAGTACTGCATATCTCCAAAGTTTGTCTGAATGCAGGAGTTTTCATGTGTTTCAGAAAGTGCACCACACCCGCAAGATGCAATAGAAGGCCAGGGCAAAGCACAGTTAACCCACAGGTGGACTGCCTTACACCCAACATGAGGGAAAACTGCAGTGCATCAGTGTGAAGGAGTGCTCAGGAAATTAAGCGCTTGTTTCCATTTGTGGTTTTTGGGGGGGTGATTAATGACTTACATACCGGTGCATTGTAAAATGACGCCGGCAGGAATATCTTATCCCTCTGGGCGGACGTCCTATATTGCCTGCCCGTTCTCCCGTGGGGGTGCAGCGTGGTGATCGGGGATGAGGCGTGTCCCCAATCAGTGTAAAGAGCCAATAAAAAATGGCTCCTTACCATGTGACCGGCTGTGTCCAATCACAGCCGACCACATGCATTGTCTTTGTGCGCGCCCCCAGGGGTGCACAGAGCGGCAATCGGGGATGGAGTGTCATTCTGACACAGTCCATCCCCAACCAGGCTAAAGAGCCAATGAAATTGGCTCTTTACCACGTGACCGGCTGTGTCCAATCACAGCCGGTCCCAAAATGTCAACAAACCACAGTAACTAGCTGTTACCGGGCTCAGTGTATGGGGAGAAGATTGCGGTAACAGCTAGTTACCGATTTACAGTGTACAGCAAAAACACTGATTGCGCACGCGCCCCCGCCCCCCCCCCCCCAAACAATAAAGAGGACCTGTCAGCCCATCAAAGTACTGCTACTTGGATGTTGGGCCTCTGTGCAAAAGTCTAACACATGTGGTATCGCCATACTCAGGAGGAGTAGCAGAATATATTTTGGGGTGTGATATTTGCTGTGTACATGCTATGTACATGCTAAATTGACAACTTTGTGGAAAAAAAATGAAAAATTTTTTTTTTTCTTACACATTTTCCAAAAACTTGTGGGGAAAAAAAATGACATATTCAAAAGGCTCATTATGCCTCATAGAATATACATTAGGGTGTTTTGCTTTCCAAAATGGGGTCATTTTGTGGCATTTCCATTGTTCCGGTGCTCCAGGGCCTTCAAAAGTGTCTTAGGTCGTTAGGGAATTACATGTGTAATTTTTGCTCCTAGAACACCCGACGGTGCTCTTTGCATGTTGGGCCTCTGTATGTGGCCAGGCTGTGTAAAAGTCTTACACATGTGGCATCGCCATACTGAGGAGTAGCAGAATGTATTTTGGGGTGTAATTGCAAGTATGTGTGTGAGAAATAACTTATGACTTTTTTTGTAAAAAAAATATATCTTCCTATTCTTCATATTCCCAAGAATTGTGGGAAAAAATTACAACCTCAGAAAACTCACCATGCCTCTTACTAAATACCCTGGAAATTCTACTTTCCAAAAATGGGTCATTTGGGGGGTATTTGTACTGTTCTGACATTTTAGGACCTCAAGAAATGAGATAGGCCGTCGGTACATCAAGTGTGATCAATTTTTCAATGATTGGCACCGTAGCTTGTAGACTCTATAACTTTCACACAGACTAAATAATATCAACTTATTTGGGTTATTTTTTTTACCAAAGATAGTAGCAGTATACATTTTGGCCCAAATTTGATGAAAAAAATTGCTTATTTGCAAAATGTTATAATAGAAACTAAAACAAAATACTTTTTTTTCCCCCTAAATGTTGCTTTTTTTTTTTTTTTTCACTTATATCTCAAAAAACCCAGTGGTGATTAAATTACCACCAAAAGAGCTCGATTTGTGTGAAAAAATTATAAATTTGATTGGGTACAACTTTGCATGAGTAATTATCATTCAAAGTGTGAGAGCGCTGAAAATTGGTCTGGGCAGGAAGGGGGTGAAAGTGTCCTATATTGAAGTGGTTAACCACTTTACCACCGGAGGATTTTGCTGTCTTACGTCCAGGCCACTTTTTGCGATTCGGCGCTGTGCGACTTTAACTGACAATTGCGCGGTCGTGCGACGCCGTACCCAAACGAAATTTACGTCCTTTTTTTCCCACAAACAGCTTTCTTTTGGTGGTATTTGATCACCTGTGCGATTTTTACTTTTTGCGCTATAAACAAAAAAAGAGCGTTAATTTTGAAAAAATAACTATTTTTACCATTTTTTTTTATATGAAATTCCCCCCAAAAAAGATGTAAAAAACAATTTTTTTTTAAATTTTTTGGCCAATTTGTTTTCGGCTACCCATATTTGGTAAAAAAAAATCACAATAAGCGTATTTTGATTGGTTTGCGCAAAAGTTATTGCGTTTACTAACAAAGGGAAAGATTTCTGTCATTTTTGGGTTTTTTTTAACGCGTAATGGCGGCGATCTGCGATATTTTTTTTTGCGGGACTGCGACATTGCGGCAGACAGATCGGACCCTTGACTGACATTTTTGACACTTTTGGGGGTACCAGTGACATTACTGCAGTAATCAGTGCTATATATATGCACTGTTACTGTAAAAATGACACTGGCAGGGAAGGGGTTAATTTTATTGGAGAGGGAGGGGTTAATGTATGCCTGGTGCTTACTGACGTGTGTGGGGGTAGGTGACTATGTGACACAAGGACAGATCCAGGGTTCAGCTATGCTGAACCCTGCAATCTGACCCTGCCTGTCACTTAGGAGATCCGCCCACTTGTGTTTACACAAGCAGGCGGAACTCCACACTAGATCCCCGACGATCGGGGAAGAGCGGCGGCGATCGCCGCTGCTCCTCCCCTGGCCCGACTCCCGCTGTGACTGAAAACAGCGGGAGCGAGCCTCCGGCGGCGCGCGCGGCCGCCGAGAAAGGGGAGTGTCTGACGACGTAGTACTACGTTGTCAGACGATAACGAGCCACTCTGCCGCAGTAATATTACTGTGGGCAGAGGTAAAGTGGTTAAAGACCATAGTTCATTGTGGCCTGCAACTAGTTACCAAAAAGTGGCCCTTGCTCTTCAAAAGGTTGAGCACCCCAATCTACTTCAACAGTAGGTACTTGCAGACCTTCAGAGCCTGACTCCCACTTGGACCATTGGGTTTGTAGCCAGAGGTCAGCTAACCCCTCTGGAAAGCCTTCTGCCTGAAGGTGCACCCTAACTTTTTCAGGTCAGGGGCTAATTGTGCAACCAGATGGGTCCTTTTCCTCTCCAAAATATCTTTTTAATGCTCTCTTATATGCTAAAGTATATAATCAAAAGATGTAACGCAGCCTCTAATTACAGACCAAAAATGAAATCGCTTAAATGGCTTAATAGAAAAGTACAAAAAGATTCTTGAATGTGCTTCTAGCCAGATGCTCTTAAATCTTCAATTTATGAATAACTTGTGATCTGCATGAAATACCCGTACTTAGTATATGCTCACCACCAGACCCTGATTATCAGTCAAGGGTCAGATGTGCTTTTGACCCCCCCCCCCCCCCCCCGGGGGGTCACTTATCAGATGGATCCTAGATACAATTCTTGTCTCCTCCGATGCGAACAATCACTCATGCAAAGAAATAGAAACTAGTATATAGTGCTCTCTGTACATTTAATTAAAATAAAAATATAACACTCAGCATGTGCACACAGTGCTATGTATAACGCATGACACCATGAGGCCCCTCGCCACAGACTCTGCTGACCTCAAGGTGGCTACCAAATGACGTCACTTTCCTCAACCTTTCTCAGTGAAAGGAAGCAAACCACTCCAGTGTGAAAACTTCGGAGAACAATCTTTGGAATTTGATCCTTGCTGGCTTTAGGCCCTGTGCTTTTTGGCCCTGGCTATTTCCCTTTGAAAAAAGAAAAATTAGTATATATTTTTATTTTCATCTTTATTATTTTTGTCTCTTGAGTCACACCAGCAGTACCATCTTCTTTATTGAATGGATTGATCCATGACATTTGATTTTTCCCCCTTTTTTTTTTTTTTGGGGTAACCCAAGTTCTTCTACGGCCCTACTGGGACAAAAGCTTTCATACTTTTTGGGTCGGTGATTTCCATCTCCCCCCTATATGTTTCTTGACATGACTGAGGGGTTTGCAAATAATGTTGGACGGAAATGTGGATGGATTTTGTGATCTACATGAATGAATCAACACAAAGGATGATATAGAAAATGAAATGGGACTACAATATCTCCCTGAAGAAGAATTGAACTACAAGTTCTTTTAAGTTATTTGAAACGCATTGGATTCCCTCCGCCCTAGGGGGTTTTCCCCTATGGAGGTGTATTGTGTCCCTCTCTTTTCCTCTTTCTCACCCTACAAAATTTTTTGTTTTTGTTTATGGTTCTATCAATTTTATGATTACATTTCCTCGAATTGGTGGTCTTGAGTGTGATTATCACCCACATAGTTGATATGTTTGTGATTTATATAAAAAATCCCTTTTTAAACAATTTCTAATAAATACTTCAATTTTATGCAATTGCTTTTGTTTTTAATTGATTGCCTTAAAAATACCAATTAAGAGGAGAAAAAACAATGTTTATTCTTAATTGCTTATGGGATGACAGCAACCATCTGTCACCCCCAATCTGAGACAATTATAATTCAAATGACGTCACTTGACGTAGCTTTGCCCCCATACGTGTTATGCACCATCTACAGCAGGGGTGGGGAACCTTTTTTCTGCCAATGGCCATTTGGGTATTTATAAAATTATCAACTTAAAAATGTGCCTGTTATATTTGGTCAAAAATTTAATTAACTCACCCCTGATGTGATGGCTGCAACTACTTCTCTTTGGTGAGGTGTGTGATGTTAGCTGGTATTGATGATGTTGCTACTCGCAACTGGTTTTCCAGGTGTGCGTCGGTCAGTCTGGAATGCAGTCGACTTTATGGTGGTAAGCTTTGAAAAGAACTGCTGGGGGGTAATGCTGGTGGGTATAGCTGGCTGGTACTGCTGGTGGGTACAGCCGGCTGGTACTGCTGGGGGTATTGCTGATCCAGGCTGGTACTGTGCTGTAGGTACTGCTGGCTAAGGCTGGTACTGTGCTGTGGGTACTGCTGGATAGTATTGCTGTGGGTACTGCTGGCTGGTACTGTTCTGTAGGTACTGCTGGCTGGTACTGTTGTGGGTACTGCTGACTCTGGCTGGTACTGCTGTGGGTACTACTGGCTCTGGCAGGTACTGCTGTGTGTTCTGCTGGCGGTAAATGCTGTCTAGCAGCGGCACCGCACTGGAGGGGAGGAAGAGGCAATGTTTCCTGTATTGGTCACAGGCGGAGTGCATTTGATATCACTCCGCCTGTGACTCACTCAGACTGTCAGAATGGAGCTGGAACTATACAGGAAGCATTGGCTCCATTCTGACAGATCAGCTGAGAGACACAGACTCTGCTGCACGGGGGGCCGGACCAAATGACTTTGAGGGCCGCAGGTTCCCCACCCCTGATCTACAGACTTCAGTAGGAAGTGAGCATGCAGTTTTGTGAGCAGCTGTTCCTTTAGAACCTCTTATATCCCTCTGAATTACCTTTTTAGTTCTTAGAGAGCTAATGGAGCCCTATTCTATTGAACGACTCACTTGAAAAGCAGCGTTTCCAACAGCAATTGCATCTGCCAGAAGAGTTTTGGAGCTTCAAACTCTATTATCAGAAAAAAACTTGCTATGCTATTCTTCCTGACAACCTTCTATAGAATCACTGCTGAAAGGATCATCTGTATACATTTCCATTGGGAAGCAGTTCTTCCACCATTAAAATGTTCTGCTCCAGCAGATCTTTGCAAGATAAGTGAAATACATCACTGGTGATATATAAATTGCTGCTCAGTGATTGCAGTTTTCTAGTCTGCATCTCCCCCCAGGTAATACCTAAAATCTGGCCTGTTAGCGAATCCCCTAGGACAGGAGTTGAGAACCACTACTCTAAAGGCTCATTTTGTGAGCAGACTGGTCAGGCTGAAACAGAGAGCTACATAATTTACATTGGTTATCTTTAAAATGTCTGCTTTCTATCTCAGAAGGGGTTACTGCTGTGAGTCGGAGCACTGATGCCATTTGCTGGATGGAGTTGGATTGTCTTGCAGGTGCATTCAGCATCAAGGATGCACCTTCCTTCAGGTGCTGCTCTGCTTGCAAAGAGTCACATAAAAGTCCATTCCTGCTGCCCACCTACAATTATGGTCATCTCCAGACATCTAAAACAAATTGACACAACCAGCTATTTGGTTTTTCTGATTTCCTGAGGCTTTTCCTTGTGCCCTAATCCTTATGTCACCTTACCACAATGTAGTTACATCATTACTAATTATGAGACTTCAGAGATGAGTGTTTTACAAGCTGAAAAACGCTCCGGTGTGAATATCTCCTTAGCTGGAGACTGGCAGAACCGAGGCCAGATGCTTGCTCTCCCTAAGCACTTGTTAGCCTTGTACCCATTTGAAGAGGACTTTGTAGAAAGTGGATCTGGAAGTGTCCGACCTTAACAAATTGACCAACATACCTACAGAACGACACCTGATATATATGGATGGAAACCCTTGGTAAAGCTGTTCTTGCTGGCAGGCCCTGCAGTTTACTCCATCTTGCCTGTGACCATGGATTTGCCAAACCATGGGCACCTGGTCAAAATCCCTTAAAGATCTTGCTCCTGCTGCAATTGATCCCTTGGTCAAAGTATGTTTGGTGCAAGATAGAGTTGTGGGGGCTGCTGAAGGTTTCCTGTAATCACTTGCATGGGGCTCATGTCTGGACACTTTGGTTAAAAGTACTGGACTGCAAAGCCCGCATCTAAGAAGTGCCTGATCCACATGGCCTTTGAGGGACATTTTTTTTTGGTTCTAGTCTAGATACTATCATCAAGGATACTACTGGAGGCAAGAGTACTGATCTTCCCCAGTGGAAGAAGCCTAAAGGACAGACTGCAAAGTCTTCTTCTTTGCTGTCAAGAAGCATACTTTTGTTTCTCCACCCAAGTCCACCCACAAGGACTATGGCTCAAAGTCAAACAAACCTAAATCAGTATGAAAGTGCACCACCACATTGCACAGTGTAAGGAATTTTTTTTTTTTTTTTTTAACCTTTGGCATCAGATGGTGGTCTACATGGGATAAAAGCTTGAATTACACTCCCTTCTGCCTCTCACCTCCAACCTTCCTGTATCACCCAGCAGATCACCATCAAGCCATCATGGGTTTTCTGGATAAAGAGTTCATTGACCCCAGATCCTATGGCAAAATGGTTTCAGGGGTTTTTTACTGTAAACTCTTCACAGTTCTTAAACCCAAAGAGGGCATCTGCCCCATGTTGGATATCAAAGCTGAAATCCTTTAGGTCTGTAATCTCCTCTCTTCACAAGGAACATGTTCTAGATTTTGTGGACATCAGGGACAGGTACCCACATGTCCCCACCTTTTCACTATGTCTGCATTTCCTACACTTTGCTGTGGGCTCCCTAAAGTACTAGTTCATGGCCCCACCCTTCAGCCTACACCTCAGTTGATTACTAAGGTGCTGGCCCTACTTTTAGCCCTGCTACTCCCATTGTGGGATACCTAGATGACCTCCTGTTGAGGAAACAGTCAATGCTCTGCTGAATAATGTGGCCTTGACTGTCATGACATTGCAGTGGTTCCGATGGATTCCAACACTGGAAATTACTGATTATTACGGAGTATCGGAGTCTAGTCCTGGACAGGCAAGGATTTTTTTCCACCAACATGCAAAACTTCACATCCTCCAATTTCATGTTTGGGTTCTCCAATCCCAGAGTCCTCTAACTCCTCTTTTGCATGGGTGTCTTAGATATGCTGGTAGCTTCTTTTTGAGGCAGACCCATTTATGAAGTTTCACTCCAGACATCTGCATCAGAACTTTGTCAGGACACTTCTTAGGCAAACCAATTCAGTTGACACTTCACACCAGATTGTCCCTGGCATGGTGGCTTAGAAATTCAGTTCTGGAACCACAGTTGAAGTCCTTCCTCCCTGTCATCTGGAAGATTCCTAGAAGGGATGCCAGCCTGTTGGGCTGAAGAGGAGTCTTGGGCACTCAAGTGCAGGGGGCCTTGTCATCAGAATCTCCTTAACGTTTCTGAGCTTTGGGTGATTTGAACCAACCTCCTGGAGGGGTTACCTGATTCAGATTCAACTGGACAACACAATTGTAGTGATCTAGATGTAAATAAACCATCAGGGAGGAACCAGAAGTCCTCACTGCCGCAAGCTAGAATGGATCTGTCCTGACTGGAACTTAAAGTGGAAGTAGCACATCGATTTAACAGTTTCAAAAAAGTTACATTTCCTCCACAACTTTCTTATTGGATGAGCTCTAAACCAAACTGTCAAACTATCCAATGGCTGGTGTCATAACTGATCACACTTGCAGCATCATAGCAGTTGCAGATTGAACAGAGGCCAAGATGGCAGCTTCCATGGCTGAAAACGATAGAAGTCCATCCATGTGCACAGTGGAATATACTGGGTGTGGCGGCCTGACCTCATTAGTTGTCAAGGTCTGGACCCAGGGGAGTAGGGCCTATAGCTGGAGATGTTCCACAACTTGAGTCACAAGTGGGGGATGATGGCTGTGTACCTCCCGGACAGGTTTGTCTGCCAGTACAGGGAACCAGAAGCAGTGAATGATCTGGTGACTTATGCCTCGTACACACGCAACGATTGTTGGCCGTGAATTTTCGGCCAACGTCCGATCGGCAGATTGTCGGCTTGTTAGTATGATGCTTCCGACAACCGACTGCGACTTTTCGGCCGAACAAAATCTGGTGTGCATGCTATAAAATTTTTGTTGGCCGTCAGCAGGACGGCAGATTGTTCGTCAGTCAGTACAGATTTCGGCAGACAAAAATCAGATGAGCAAGACTGGGCATGGTCAGAGAAGAAAAAACACACGGAAAGTATACCAGCACATATCACTTCTGAAGTTGGTTGTTGTTGGCCGAAAAAATTAGTGTGCAGTCTAGAGTACATTTCAACCAACACAACAACACTGGACAAAAGACGGCCGATCGGTCAGCCAACAATCGTTGCGTGTGTACGAGGCATTAGTGGGATCAGTACATCCCAACTGATGCATTTCCTTTCCTAAAACAAATTCTTCTGCTTCATAAGAAAAAAAAGATGGTGAAATTCACTTCTCAGACAGATGTGGCAAGAAAGAAAATCTCATTAGATCTACATTACAGTATTTAGAGGTTTCTATCTATCCCATACCACAAGGAAAACATTATAGTCCGATGTTAGTAAGTTGATCAGTACCATTGCCTGGGACTTCTGTATGAATAAAGCCTACAAATACAATTTTGTTCAATGATCTCGCACACCATCAATTCCAGCTTTATTAACCCTTAAGTCATAATCAACTCTTTCCTCCCCCCCTTTTAGCTATTTTTTGTTCTGAATTACCATTCATATTGATATATAAAAATACTTTTTTAGTTCCAGTTCATATTGCTTTTTGGAGCGTTGCATTAAAAAACCCCACAAAATGAATAAAAGCCTTTATTTCATTTTCAAATAACTTTGCAATTCTTTGTATCAAGTCATTTTAATGTCATTATAGACGGGACAAATTAAAGAATAAAATTTTCACTTTTTATCTACAGTAATATAACACTAATTGTTTTAAAACTAACACTGGTCAAACTAGGAAAAAATGTGTTACTTTTTTGAAATTAGAATATATAGAAAATATTTTTTTCAGTCAGTAATGTCAAAAGAGCCCTTTTTGTTTCCAACAAATGATATATGTATTATTTCGGTATCAAAAGTACAAAGTTACTGCCCAATTAATAAGCCTATAGCGGAAAATTAAAATTGCTGAGGTCCATATGGGGTGTATAGGTGTAGGAGCCGAAGTGGCTAAAAAAATTTAAGATAAGGGTCTGTCTATCGAGGACAGCAATACAAAAATCAAGACGCCAATATAAGAGGCAGTGCCTGCCAAGGATAGAGGGCTCAATCTTCTTTACTTTTTTAGTTTTTATTTTAATCACTTTAAACTACAATAAAGGACTTACACCTTGGCTTTGAAATGTGAAATATTTTAGCGTTAAAAGATTAAATGCAACCGCTTAAATATGCTTTTGGTCACAAACAGTATTTGTCTAGAGAAAAAAAAAAAACAATACCCGGTGCTTCTCTGAAATATCTACCCCCTGTATATGGCCCTCGTGTAGAAATGACCAGAGCCAGAAGAAAATTAAAAACATTCAGGGTTGGGTTCAGAAAATACAGTTCTATTCAGAATGGTATAACTGCATCTAGGACCAGGGCTGTCTTTAACACAGGGCAAAAGGGGCAGCTGCCCTGGGCCCAGTCATTGTTGTGGGGCCCAAAGCAGTTGCCCCTTGAGCCCGCATTGCCTGCAAATAATTGATAAGTGGATTCGGGAGGGCCCAAGAAAATATTTGCCCAGGGTCCAATCAATATTAAAGATGGCCCTGTCTAGGACAGAGCCTATATTTGTTTTAAAATACATTTCTGATAGTTCTAGATCACAGAGAATCACCCCCCAACCTTTGTGAAGTTGTCAAATTAAGAAAGAAAATCCGGTTAGACATGCTTTATAATATTTAGATGACCCAACAAGCACTTCTCCCCTCTATTCTATACCACAAGAAAAATATTATAGTCCAGATTGTTAGAAAGGCGATTGGTCTGAATTAGCATAATCAAACTAAAAACTTTTTCCTAGGGGCCTTTGCTTCAGTTTGCCAAGCTTCTGAGATCATGCAGTGTTCATCATTCATGGCCACTATACGACAGAGTGGCAGTAAAGGGGAGCCCTAGTACCCACTGACTTGAGGGCATGTGACCACATTTTGCTACACCTGTAAACACACCAGAAAAGTCAAGCCACTATTGCTGTAGGGTTCAGGCAAAGATTACAGAGCACTTTAATATATTAGTGGAGCTTACAACAGTCTAAAATGCTCTCGGAAAGCTCTTATAGCAAATACAATAAAGGAATGACTGCCAGTCTAATAGTTACCCCTCAGAAGACACTGACTTATCTATAGAGGTAAACGGGATGTACAAAGTAGTAAGCTGGCCCCATGTAAGAGCAACAATACTAACATATCTGCATCCAGTCATCTCAGTTTTCCATTTAAAAGGATACTAAAGGCTCATTTTCTTAAAAATATTAATGTTATGCTTATCTGCTCTGCCCAATGATTTTCCACAGAGCAGTCCAGATCCTTCTTTTCTCGGGTCCCCTGCTGGCTCCCTGGGCTGGCCCCATAGCAAGCCGCTTGCTACGGGGGCACTCTTGCATGTTTGCTCCCGAGCCCCACTGTGTCCATAGGAGACACAGATTTGGACTTGGCCCCTCTCCCTCCTTACTGGCTGTGATTGACAGTGGCTCCCGCTGCTGTCTCTGAGATAATGATGAGATAATGATGAGGCAGAGAGCCAGGACACATCGCTGGATCGGGTTTAGGTAAGTATTGGGGGCTGCATACTTAATCATAGAATGCATGAAGATAACACCCCTTTACAACTACTTTACTTATTCACCACAGTAAAGAGCTCAGTAAAGAACACTATTGGTTCTTTTTGAAGAGACAAACACACTGAAACATACATGCCCTAATAAAAATATATAATATAAAAAAGGTAATTAAAGGTCACTGAGGCGGTTTCAAAAATTATTCATTTTATATAGTTCATTATCATTTTAATTGTATGCAAATAGATATCTCCTTCCTCCTATTTATTCCAGTGATTGCATTTTTAAATTGGGTTTTAGTGTTTCTTCCTTCAACTCCTTGCATTTAACTACATTAACAGGCTTTAATCCGGAAGAGTGGGCAGAATTCAGTCAGCCAGGCTTTACTGCATTGCACAGCTCTCTGTATAATAATAAATAGAGCTTATTGATTGGGTGAGAGAGCATAGAGATAACCTCATCAGTGACCTGCTGTTTCTTCACTACTCAATCACAGTCTTGACCAACCTGTATTGCCTTGACTGTGGTATAGAAAATTAAACGGTCAGGACCTTGCATAATATCAGTCAGATACCTCGTCTAGAAAACATAATTACAATTTTTTTGCAGATAAAGACTGAGTTAACCTTTTACATAAACTGGCCCATGAAGACAAAGGGCCCTAGTAATTTAAAATGCACAATATAATTTGTAAAAATAACTGTAGGTCTTTTCTGTCATCCATAAAGTCTGGCCAAAGTACCCCAATTTTTACATTCCTATGTCCTGTTTTTTTTTTCATGGTAGGGGTTCAGTGCTTACCACCAGCATTGCAGGAGTGCTCAAAAAGCTGCACATATGCGGTATCAAGGTGGATAAAAATCGTTTTGTTTTTTTTTTTTAAATTGGATTTATTGGAGATCAAACTGATTTTTTATTTAAATCAAATTTTGTTTTAACCACTTAAGCCCTGGAGGATTTGGCTGCTCAAAGACCAGGGCCTATTTTGCGATTCGGCACAATTGCACACTACCAGCAAGAATGAGTCCTTACATTTAAGGAGCACCTGTCATTTCAGATCCATCATGGCAGCAGCTGTTAGCGGGCATCCACTCACCTGCTGCTGCCACGTCCCTCACCTTGTTGTATCACTGGCGCATCACCAGCCGTCCCATTAAAGTGAATGTGGGGCAGAGATGACAGTTGCTCTTTAAAAATTATGATTTAAATTGAGTGGATTTAAATCAAGCCTTTTTACTAGTGATTTATTTCAACTGATTTTTTTTGGAGTTTTAAAGTATAACATAAATGTATACAAATAATATATATGTCCATAACATCTAAACTGTTACTAAGTAGACATGGTTCATCGTAAGCCAACATAGAATTTTACTAGTGATTTAAATCAAATCCACCCTGTGCAGTATGCTTTCTCTCACTACAGGAAAAACTCTCCAGTTTAATCCCCACCAGGATTCTCACACTGCCATAGCTTCTTTCCATCTCCTACTCTGGGCTACAAGAAAATGGCCACCGAGATTCATTCTTTGTGGCAACTAAAGAGATTATCACTTAAAGATGGTGGCCTTGTGGCCATTTTGTTGTAGCCCATGTCCTTAACCACTTAAGGACCGGAAGATTTTGCTGCTTAATGACCAGGTACTATTTTGCGATTCGGCACTGCGTTACTTTAACGGACAATTGCGCGGTCGTGCAACACTGTACCAAAATAAAATTTATGTCCTTTTTCCCACAAATAGAGCTTTCTTTTGGTGGTATTTGATCACCTGTGCGATTTTTATTTTTTGCGCTATAAACAAAAGAAGAGCAACAATTTTGAAAAAAAACAATATTTTTCACATTCTGCTATAGAACATTCCCCCCCCCCCCCAAAAAAAATTAAAAAACAAAATTTAACATTTTAGGCCAATTTGTTTTCTGCTACATATTTTTGGTCAAAAAAAATCGCAATAAGCGTATTTTGATTGGCTTGCGCAAAAGTTATTGTGTCTACTAACTACGGGAAAGATTTATGTCATTTTTTATCGTTTTTTTTTTTACTAGTAATGGCGGCGATCTGCGATTTTATGTGGGACTGGGACATTGCAGTAGACAGATCGGACCCCTAACTGACATTTTTGACACTTTTGGGGGTACCAGTGACGTTACTACAGTAATCAGTGCTAAAAATATGCACTGTTACTGTAATAATGCCATTGGCAGGGAAGGGATTAATACTATTAGTGATCAAGGTGTTAAATGTAAGCCTAGGGGAGTGATTCTAACTGTGAAAGGGTTGGGCTTGTGAAATCATCACAGAGACACGTGATCCAATATAGAAGGATCACATAGCCTCTGTGATCACTTCAGGGAGAATGACGGACGGCTGTGTTTACATCAGCTGTCTGTCCTTCTCTGTCAGCAGAGGGAGATCGCGAGTGGCCGGCGGCCATCAGAGCTGCCTGTCACATGCACTGGCTCCCCGGCGCGCTCGCCCCCTAGAGTCTCCTGAGCGAGCCACGTAGTACTACTACTTTGCCCAAGAGCGGTTGCCTGCCGCAGTAAATCTGCGGTGGGCAGTTGTCAAGTGGTTAAAATTAAGCCTGGACATAGGAATGTAAACATTAGGAATATTTCAACCAGGCTTCATGGGTGACAGAAAAGGCCAACAGGTATGGCATTTGCATTAAACAGTATTTTTACAAACTGCACAGTGTATATAAAATAACTGCGGGCCCTTGTCTGCATTGGGCAGTTTATGTAAATTGTGAATTTAGACTTTAAGACATTTTATATGTATGTATCCTGCCTATGTATTTAGCACTTTGCCTACACTTGCAACTTGTTAAATACAAACGTGGAGAAAAAAAGAACCATTAAATATTCACAACATATTTTTTTCAACCTGGCCCATGCTAACTTTATACAAAGTACAAAATTAAATGTAAAGCTTTTCCATACACCGGTATAACATTTTATCAGCTTTTTGCTTTAAAATAAATATAAAGAACTATAAAGTGTATGCATGGTATGGAAGTTCTGCACAAAGTTAAAATTACAGCTAATGGATTGAAGATAAGAGTAAGAATTATTGGTGTGACAATTATACATTTGAACATATCAAAGTCCACTAAAGTTGATAGGCAAAATGAAATGTGCAACCAAAAAGCACCTGCCAGTGATAGTGTAATACTAATATGAAGTATTTTATGCACCAAATATTTCTATAGACTGCTATATTACTACTGGGTCTCCTTTTCTTCATTCCACTGTAGAGGTCAACCACAAAATGCATTAATAACATATAACTGGTTTTGCCTATACTCTGCTCATACAGCTCGTTGCCTCCATATTAGTATTTGGCCATTCATTACGTAGTGCTTTTCTTGTCACCCGTCATGTGAAAAGTGTCTCAGACATTAAAAAAGCAGAGTTCTCATAGCCCAGGTAAAAGGTTTTGGAGACTGATTATAACAATCTGTGACCAATGGGAAGGGTTTTTCAATCAGGTGAAAATAAACAAATCTGTCCACTGTGCAACGACGCCTCAAAGTCTGGAAACCGTACTGTTAGCATCCTAAGCAATAGAATTGGGAAACATTGGATTAACGGTGCGCAAAGCCTGTGTAGTTGGATCTGAATTTATTAATACATATACCGGCGACCCCTTCATTTTACCCATATACAAGACGTAAAGTGGATTTTCAGTAACCTAATAAAGCATCAAATTCAAAGCTTCTGCGGCCAAAAGTTCATTGTGCCTCATTTATTCTACTATGTACAGCACTGTGTGCACTGCCAGTGCTATATAAAATAAGAAAAGTATTGTATGGATTAACCAAGGAGAAGGGCAACCAACGGACCATCTAAAAGTGTAAAGTCTTCATCTCCCAAGATTGTGAAATTTAAAAGGACAAGTTCGCAGGACTGAAGGAGAAACTCAAAAACTGGGAATCTGTAGGTTGAGAAGTCAACAATATGTGAAATGCCCCAGAAAATGGGGACATATTCCTTGAAAGGTGACTTTACAAAAAGTTGCTGAGGCAGTCCAATGTATGACCATTGAGTGAGGAAGGAACTGGCTTCTTTCCATGGTCAGAACTTTCCCTGCTTCAATTTGTCTATGTGGTGAGACAGCTTTAGAGCAGGACCCAACTTCAGCCCCATGTACTTCATCATGACATCACTTCTTAGAAGGAGCAAGGCTTTTCCATCTATTTCCTTAATAGGGGAGACAAAAAAAAAAAAGCTAATGAGAGAGAAGTAATGTATATCAAATCCATTTAATCATGATAGAGTTATAAGAAAATGTTTGAAGTTTTGAAGAGCTACAGTGGCAGAGGAATCTTCAGCCTCCAAAACACTTCCATGTGTGTGAATGCCTGGTCCTGGGTTCTTGTTAGGCCCCTTTCACACTTGGGAGTCTGTAGGCGGACTCATTTTTTCTCAGCGGGGGATCTATCCGCCGATCCCTCGCTGAGCAGGTGGATGGCAGCTCTGTCTCCACGCTGTGTGCAGAGACACAGCTGTCAGGTTCCCGCTGGTCTCTATGGAGGAAACGGATGAGAACGGACTGCCTGTCCGCGTCCGCTCTTATCCGATCCGCTGGACAGATGGAAAAAAAGGGTTTCCGTCCGTCCAGATTCGACGGACCGGATCGGATGTCAGAGGACATGTCTTCGCTGACATCCGATGCCCCATAGAGATGCATGGGGCATCCGTTCAGATCCACCTGAAAAACTGACAGGCGGATCTGAATGGTCCACTAGTGTGAAAGGGGCCTTAGACATGCCTGCCTGCATATCACTACTCTGTCCTGTAATGATGCAGGCCCTGGCAGATACAACCAAAGAATGCAGAGGAGGACCAGGCATCAAATACTCTCTTGAAAGTGTCAGATGCTAAAATTGTTCAGCTATCTTAGCACTTCAATAGTGAAGATCATGGGCAGCAGGGCAGGTAAATAGCAAGTCTTCTCTTTACAGGGACCCTTTTTCAGGTTGTGCTCTAGTGAAAAAAAAAAACTGAAACGCATGAAAAAACCTCTGCAGGAATCCAGTGCAGGAATATACCCGCAGCAGCCTTGACTGCCCTGCTTTTTTACTTCCCTGTGAAATTATAGGATTTTTCTTTAATGTCGCCAATCTCTAAACTTTATCAAATTATTTTACAACGTATTACAGTTACATACGTAAGGAACTTGCAAGAAAACAGTAACTAGTTTACTATAGTGACTATAAAAGTATAGTTCAGAGAAGATATTCACCAGTACTATATACATCTACACTGTAACAACAACCATGCAATCTCCATGAAGCCCCTTTTGTGCCAAAAAACGCCAATAAACACTGTTTATGTTGTCCTCTTGGTTCTAACAGTCATACACATCTAGAAGAGGTAAAAAAGACCTGTGTGGGGGTAACGTCTCCTCCTCAGTAAATCACTAGTGTTCAGGTCTTAATCAGGAATAATATGAAACTCTGCTCCCATGAGCCAATAGGAGCTTGCCATCTTGTGCTTCAGTCAATCTGATGCAGTGCTGGTGGTGTGCAGAGACACAGCATGACTCCTCACTGATTCTGAGATTTACCAAATCTAGTGAACAAAGAATCTGGTACAAAGTATAAACTCCGCGCTAATGGTCTATCTGGATGTAAAACAAACAAAAAAATGTGTGTACAAAAGTGTATGTGCAAATGAGAGATATAAAATTGTATAAATGGTGTAAGTAGTGATATATATATAATATGTGAAAAAAAATGTGAAATATATAGGCTGCAGCCTCCCTGGATATTAGTCCGAAGACTAAATATGGAATGGAATGGGAAGGTAGGGTGGTGGCGCTGCCTAAAATAGGAAATGCTATGAAATATAATGTGATAAAATATCAGTGATAAAACTCAATATATAAAGGTATTTAACATATAAAATGACTAGTGCAGATAAATATTCGATTAGGATCTTTAGAAGAATCAAGAATAAAACAAATATTATTAACTGTAATAGTGCTGTGCTAAAAGTGCATATCAAACAAAGTGCTGGAGTGCACGTGAAATCTCCCAACTATACCACACACTGTGGTATTTAGGTGCAATAAAGTGCCAATCAAATATAGGATAAAAAATACAACGGATATATTCATAGACAGTCCAATGGTAATAAAGTCTCTTATGCCACATGCAGTGACTAAATACAATGTGAAAAAATTCCAAAGAAAAATACCAAAAAATAAATAGTAAGTGACAACACTCTACAAATGGCTTTAAGGAGTGACCCCGTGCTGGGCGGTGAGGTGCTGGGTGATCCTTCTGGTAAAAAAACTCACTCACCAGAAACACCCACCCCACACAGGGGTATAAGGCGGGTGTACAAAAGTATCCAGCGACCAGAGATCTCGGTATCTCCCCTACTCCTGGATAAGGGCGTCCTGGAAGTGGTCTAGGAGATCCTATATGGAAGTATCCCTGGAGTAATAGCGGGTCTTATTGAACTCCTATAAGCAGGTAATGGTCCGAGATGTCTGCAGGAAATCGCTCATAACGGTATACCAGGGAATAATAAATAAACAAGGCACATAGTGTGATACCGTCTAGGTAGTTTAATAACGCAAAAATAGAGAGGTACTCACATAACAGGAGAGAATACAGGCATATAATCGTGAGTCTGGAGCGCGATGCGGTCCAAGCCTCGATCTCGATCGTGAGGAACCGGAAGGGACGCGACACGCTGTACGCGTTTCGTAATAGATACATCTTCAGCAGCGTCGGTTCACTTCCGATATGGTCCCTTATAAGTGCATGCGGTAGCTAGGTAACAAACTATCAACAGGTCGGCAAGATGTTGCGTAATCCGGAAGTGGACTCCAAGTCACGGACTACATTGAAATGGCAGTGTATCGTAATGTGAATCCTCGGATTCAGCTAAGCAAAATCATGTGCAATATTTACAATATGGTAAATTAGTTCGCCAAATATACATCTTGTATATCAGACCTGGGTAACTGCAGATTAGATGTACTAAATGCATTAGCTCCCAGCGCATCGCAAGTAAATAGTCCGGGAAGAAACATACATAATAAAATCTCTTAAATGTGGATGTACCACTCAAGATACTATAAATGACACATATAATTTAAAGTTTAATCCAAAGAAACATTAAAAATTAAAAATACATATAAATGTATATATAGAAGTTAATAAGAGGAGAGGGCCATCTAGTGGCATGTGGTAAAAGTGCATGTAAAGTATATGGCATGAAATGTCTGGAACACTTTAGATGGTGTTAGGCAAGGTATTTAATACTAACTTGATAGAATATATAAAATGGACAGGTATTTAGTAATGTATGTAAAAATATATATATATATATAAAATAGGACAAGGTATTAATAAAAGCAAGATATTTAGATGATAAAAAATATATACAGTGGGCACGGAAAGTATTCAGACTCCCTTAAATTTTTCACTCTTTGTTATATTGCAGCCATTTGCTAAAATCATTTAAGTTCATTCTTCTTCCTCATGAATGTACACATAGCACCCCATACTGACAGAAAAACACAGAATTGTTGACATTGTTGCAGATTTATTAAAAAAGAAAAACTGAAATATCACATGGTCCTAAGTATTCAGACCCTTTGCTGTGACACTCATATATTTAACTCAGGTGCTTTCCATTTCTTCTGATCATCCTTGAGATGGTTCTACACCTTCATTTGAGTCCAGCTGTGTTTGATTATACTGATTGGACTTGATTAGGAAAGCCACACACCTGTCTATATAAGACCTTCCAGATCACAATGCATGTCGGAGCAAATGAGAATCATGAGGTCAAAGGAACTGCCTGAAGAGCTCAGAGACAGAATTGTGGCAAGGCACAGATCTGGCCAAGGTTACAAAAAGATTGCTGCACTTAAGGTTCCTAGGAGCACAGTGGCCTCCATAATCCTCAAATGGAAGACGTTTGGGACGACCAGAACCCTTCCTAGAGCTGGCCGTCCGGCCAAACTGAGCTATCGGGGGAGAAGAGCCTTGGTGAGAGAGGTAAAGAAGAACCCAAAGATCACTGTGGCTGAGCTCCAGAGATGCAGTCAGGAGATGGGAGAAAGTTGTAGAAAGTCAACCATCACTGCAGCCCTCCACCAGTCGGGGCTTTATGGCAGAGTGGCCCGACGGAAGCCTCTCCTCAGTGTAAGACACATGAAAGCCCGCATGGAGTTTGCTAAAAAACACCTGAAGGACTCCAAGATGGTGAGAAATAAGATTCTCTGGTCTGATGAGACCAAAATAGAACTTTTTGGCCTTAATTCTAAGCGGTATGTGTGGAGAAAACCAGGCACTGCTCATCACCTGTCCAATACAGTCCCAACAGTGAAGCATGGTGGTGGTGGCAGCATCATGCTGTGGGGGTGTTTTTCAGCTGCAGGGACAGGACGACTGGTTGCAATCGAGGGAAAGATGAATGCGGCCAAATACAGGGATATCCTGGACAAAATCCTTCTCCAGAGTGCTCTGGACCTCAGACTGGGCCGAAGGTTTACCTTCCAACAAGACAATGACCCTAAGCACACAGCTAAAATAACGAAGGAGTGGCTTCACAACAACTCCGTGACTGTTCTTGAATGGCCCAGCCAGAGCCCTGTTGAGCATCTCTGGAGAGACCTAAAAATGGCTGTCCACCGTTTACCATCCAACCTGAAAGAACTGGAGAGGATCTGCAAGGAGGAATGGCAGAGGATCCCCAAATCCAGGTGTGAAAGACTTGTTGCATCTTTCCCAAAAAGACTCCTGGCTGTATTAGATCAAAAGGGGGCTTCTACTAAATACTGAGCAAAGGGTCTGAATACTTAGGACCATGTGATATTTCAAGTTTTTCTTTTTTAATAAATCTGCAACAATGTCAACAATTCTGTGTTTTTCTGTCAGTATGGGGTGCTATGTGTACATTCATGAGGAAGAAGAATGAACTTAAATGATTTTAGCAAATGGCTGCAATATAACAAAGAGTTGAAAATTTAAGGGGGTCTGAATACTTTCCGTACCCACTGTATATGGGCAATGTGATGAATTGAATAAAACAAGAAATGGTGGATATAATATGGTATTAAAATCAGTATGTATCATTACTAAGATATGTACATGTCATATGGGTTGCACATATGTATCTATGATCACTAAAAAAGAATTGATATTGATTAATTATATATTACCACTAAGAACTGTATAAGTGGTATATATAAATGTGCATGTCATATGGGTTGTACATATGTTATCTATAATCATTAAAAGGGAATTTGTAATTAATTGATTATATATTACAACTAGAAAACTATAAAAATGGGATATATAAATATAATTAAACTACTATTGGATAAATTGTATAGTCTGTAAAAAAGATAAAAACAGACTATAAAACTCAGAGATAAATAAGCTATTAAAAATTAGAAATAAAACAATTAAGATCAATGTCTAAGTTGAGGCCTTTGGGCTGTAATGTATTTAATCTGTATATCCAAGACGTCTCGTTTTTGGAGATTTTAATCTTTTTATTTTCTCCTCGCCAGTGTGCGGATATGGAGTCAATCCCATAAAAGGTAAGGCCACTGGGATCCTTATTGTGTTTCTCTGCGAAATGTCTGGATAAACTATGTTTGGGAAAACCTTTTCGTATATTTTTAATGTGTTCTCTTATTCCAACGTATAGTGGCCTAGTTGTCCTACCCACATATTGCAGCCGGCAAGGGCACTCAATGAGATAGGTTACATGATCGGTATGGCAGGTAATTAACTTATTAATACTGAATTCTTCCCCATTAGCTCTGGATTTAAATTTTAATGTTTTTTTCGGTTGTCGTCTATTAATCTTGCATGCCAGACATCTATTGCATCTGATAAATCCTTTAAGATCTTTAAACATTTTGACTGGCTTCGGAGGGTCAACCACATTATGAACCAGTTGGTTCCGGAGAGAGGGTGCCCTTCTATATATGAACGTGGGTTTGTTCGGTAGCAGTTTAGATAGAGTTCTATCTGTTTTAAGTATTGGCCAGTATTTTTTGATAATACGTTCCGTATCTCTATAATTCCTGTGGAACCCCGTAATAAAAGCTGTATCTCCTTTATTGCTATGTACATGATTCTTCTTAGTTAATAAATCTTCTCTGTTCATTCGTGCTACCATTTCTCTGGTTTTGAGTAAGTTTTCTTTATTAGATCCTTTCTCTTCAAATCTTTGTAATAATATTTCTGATTGTGCCAGATAATCATCATAATTGTCGCAGTTACGTCTTATACGAATGAACTGACCCTTCGGAATATTCCCTTTCCAATTCAGGTGATGACAGCTCGTAATAGGTATGTACCCATTTCTGTCCGTACTTTTAAAAAAAGTTTTACTCCTTGAAACCTGTTTGTCCTTAAAAATTTGTAAATCCAGATAATTAATTTGCTCTTGGCTCCAATTTCCCGTAAATTTTATCCCATAAGGATTATTGTTAAGAGTGGAGAAGAATTCTCGTAAAGTGTCTTCAGTGCCATTCCAAATTATCACGATATCATCAAGGTATCGTCTATAAAAAATCAATTCAGGAACATGTTGGCCATAAACAGAATTTTCCTCGAGCATGTCTATCAAAAGGTTTGCGACGCTCGGCGCATATTTGGCTCCCATGGCCACTCCCTTGGTTTGTAAATAATAATCACGATTATACCAAAAAAAATTGTGAGACATCGCTAATTCAAGGCCTTCCATAATGTATTCTATTTGTGTATGTTTTAATTTACTATGTTCATGTAGTGCCTTGTTCACTGCCATCAGTCCGTCAGGCTGGCTAATGCTCGTATATAGTGAGTTCGCATCTATGGTTGCTAAAAGACATTGATCTGAAATAGGTATAGATTTAAGGGCCTTAATAAGCTCCTAACTGTCTTTTAGATACGATTTACCTTTCTTAACTACAGGTTGGAGGTAGTTATCTATGTACTCGCCTAAATCGGGATAGTAATGAGTCTACCCCACTCACGATAGGCCTACCAGGAGGTTTCTGGGCATCCTTATGTATCTTGGGTAAATAATATACCACTGGTGTTTTGCTAGATTGGGGCAATAAATATTGAGCTTCTTTTTTTGTTTAATATGCCAATTTCTTTACCTTTTTTTATGTAATCTCTGAATTTCTTTTTATATAATTTAGTGGGATTGCCTTTTAACTTTTTGTAAGTATCTGGTACTTGTAGGAGGTTGCACATTTTGGCTTCATAATGTGTTTTTCTCAGAATGACTAGGCCACCACCCTTATCCGCAGGTCTGATGACTATGTTTTTCTTTTTCTCAAGTTCTCAAAAATTCTTTTTTAGTGATCATAGATACATATGTGCAACCCATATGACATGTACATATCTTAGTAATGATATATACTGATTTTAATACCATATTATATCCACCATTTCTTGTTTTATTCAATTTATCACATTGCCCATATATTATATATATATATATATATATATATATATATATATATATATATATATATTATCATCTAAATATCTTGCTTTTATTAATACCTTGTCCTATTTTATATATATATATATTTTTACATACATTACTAAATACCTGTCCATTTTATATACTCTATCAAGTTAGTATCAAATACCTTGCCTAACACTATCTAAAGAGTTCCAGACATATCATGCCATATACTTTACATGCACTTTTACCACATGCCACTAGATGGCCCTCTCACCCTCTCCTCTTATTAACTTATATATATAGACATTTATATGTATTTTTAATTTTTAATGTTTCTTTGGATTAAAATTTAAATTATATATGTCATTTATAGTATCTTGAGTGGTACATCCACATTTAAGAGATTTTATTATGTATGTTTCTTCCCGGACTATTTACATGCGATGCGCTGGGAGCTAATGCATTTAGTACATCTAATCTGCAGTTACCCAGGTCTGATATACAAGATGTATATTTGGCGAACTAATATACCATATTGTAAATATTGCACATGATTTTGCTTAGCTGAATCCGAGGATTCACATTACAATACACTGCCATTTCAATGTAGTCCGTGACTTGGAGTCCACTTCCGGATTACGCAACATCTTGCCAACCTGTTGATAGTTTGTTACCTAGCTACCGCATGCACTTATAAGGGACCATATCGGAAGTGAACCGACGCTGCTGAAGACGTATCTATTACGAAACGCGTACAGCGTGTCGCGTCACTTCCGGTTCCTCACGATCGAGATCGAGGCTTGGACCGCATCGCGCTCCAGACTCACGATTATATGCCTGTATTCTCTCCTGTTATGTGAGTACCTCTCTATTTTTGCGTTATTAAACTACCTAGACGGTATCACACTATGTGCCTTGTTTATTTATTATTCCCTGGTATACCGTTATGAGCGATTTCCTGCGGACATCTCGGACCATTACCTGCTTATAGGAGTTCAATAAGACCCGCTATTACTCCAGGGATACTTCCATATAGGATCTCCTAGACCACTTCCAGGACGCCCTTATCCAGGAGTAGGGGAGATACCGAGATCTCTGGTCGCTGGATACTTTTGTACACCCGCCTTATACCCCTGTGTGGGGTGGGTGTTTCTGGTGAGTGAGTTTTTTTACCAGAAGGATCACCCAGCACCTCACCGCCCAGCACGGGGTCACTCAAAGCCATTTGTAGATAGAGTGTTGTCACTTACTATTTATTTTTTGGTATTTTTCTTTGGAATTTTTTCACATTGTATTTAGTCACTGCATGTGGCATAAGAGACTTTTTATTAACATTGGACTGTCTATGAATATATCCGTTGTATTTTTTATCCTATATTTGATTGGCACTTTATTGCACCTAAATACCAGTGTGTGGTATAGTTGGGAGATTTCACGTGCACTCCAGCACTTTGTTTGATATGCACTTTTAGCACAGCACTATTACAGTTAATAATATTTGTTTTATTCTTGATTCTTCTAAAGATCCTAATTGAATATTTATCTGCACTAGTCACTTTATATATGTTAAATACCTTTATATATTGAGTTTTATCACTGATATTTTATCACATTATATTTATATTTCTTAGCATTTCCTATTTTAAGCAGCGCCACCACCCTACCTTCCCATTCCAAAGAATCTGGTACAGCTGCTCATAGTAACCAATCAGCTTCTAGGTTTTATTGTAAAGGCTTAATTGAACAAATTGAAACTAGAAGCTTATTGGTTACTAAGTTTATGTTCTTTAACCCCTTTGTGACAGCACCCCCTTTTGCTCACACAGGTTAAAATCAAAATTTTGATCAGAAAATTACTTATAACCCCCAATTACCGTATTTATCGTCGTATAACACGCACCTCAATTTTGAGAGGGAAATTTCAGAAAAAAACTTCAAATTTCAAATGAAGAACTTTGAAGCAAAATAACTGTGGCTCAGAACTTTTTTTTATTAATATTACCACTTATAAGGTAAATAATGTAAAATGACAGTCAGCTAGTGTGTCTCTCTTAGCTCCCATCCCCCTATCAGGAAGTGTTTATTTGCTCCCCCTGGCAGACTTCTTTTCATACTCTGGTCCCCTTTAAAATCAGTGCACAGTTGCTGCCTTTGCAGGGAGGAGGGGCTGTCAGCTATTGTGTGTGTGTCTCTTAGCTCGGCTCCCCCTTCCCATGTTAGGCAGTGTGTCTGTGTTCAAAACTCCTCTTTCTCACATATTTTTACTTCATTACTTGTACCTGACGGTACATCAGCCAGCAAACTCTTGCGAGCAGAGCAGAGCGTTACCCTGGTTACGCTCCGACAGCCATGAGAATTCAACTGCTGTGATGTGTTCGCCTGGAGCAGAGGAAATCTGCCGGAGACCTGCAATGCTGGTCCTGGGTGGCCCGGGACTCACAGGTTTTCCGGCCGTTACTGTGACATTCACTCGCTTTAGATTCACCGCTATGCGGTATGTACCTTGGCTTCTTAACACTATATCGGCGTATAACACGCACACATCATTTACCCCCTATTTTCAGGGGGAAAATGTGCGTGTTATACGCCGATAAATGCGGTACATATTTTCTGAAAACAGGGACCCTGTAGAAAAAAAAAAGAAGTTGCATTTTTTTTTATGTTGCACAATATTTATAAAAATGTTTATCAAGTTGACATTTTTAGGAAAAAATACACTGAAATTAATTTTAGTGCAAACACAAACACAATATACCCATTTTTTTACATAAAATACAAGAGATGTAGTTGTGTGGATAAAATACATACCAAGCAGGTTAAGCCTTAAAATTGCGCACACCTGTGAAATGGTGAAAAATTACCTAAAATCGGTACCTAAAATTGTCCATAGCTCTTTTACTTCCTCTTTCAACTATCTATTGTCTTTTTTCCTTTCCTTTTTTTGTTTGTTTGTCTTTATGGTTTATAGTGTGGGGATGCAATGACTTATGCTCAAACCTATATTAGTGTGGTAAAAAAGGTTCAAACTATGCTCTTTGCTCGCCTATAATGCTAATTGTGTACCCTCTTTCTTTTATTCGGATTTGTATATACGTGCTGACCAATTATAATCTGTGAAAATTGTTCAAGAAGGCTTAAATGAAAAAATAAATAAAATAAAATTGTGCATAGGCGAAACATTAAAAGCCTTTTCAGCCCATAAGTTAGCGTTAACAGCAAATGATGGCCCTCGATTTTTTGCACTATTTCCATTTTGCAATGATTTGTATTATGCATGTATGTATACAGGGGTTTTAAAATGTGTTTTGTTTTAATTATGTCGCTTTATTTTTTAACTTTTTATGCTTATCTTTATTGCTATATCACATAGAGGGTAGCAAGCCCCTATGTGATAACATAACCAAAGTGACAGGTCTTCTTTATGGAAATATCAGTGGTCTATTAGACCACTAATGTCACCTATACACGTAACTGAAGCAGACAGATTGTGCTTCACCAGTTTCTTCCATAGCAACCAGAGGAATGACAACCAGAAATAGAAATGCCGAAACCCTTGTGGCTTCAGGCTTCATTCACCAGAAGTGAGATCAGTTAAGGGTTTACTGCTGGTCTTGGGTCTAGAGGATTGTTGGTGAAGCCTGAGATATAAGTCAATGGGGGCAGGCTTGGAACCTTCTCAGGCCCGTAGAAGCAATCAGGCGGGTCTACAGCCACCCAGATCACTTGTACCTGAAAGCCAATCAGCAGATGAAAAACAAATGACACCAAGCTGTGATCTTTTTTATAACCACCTGTAAACTATGATGTACTGGTACATCAAATGGTCCTTAAGTGGTTAGTCACTGCAACCGCAAACAACAAATACTAATGCGTATCTGCTTTAGAAGATCAGTTCATTTTTTCTATTAGCAGCCCTCACAGCTTCAGACACCAAAGCAAAAGCTAAATGTGGAAATCCAAGCAATTTCTTAGAAACTATTTGAAAGGTTTTTGCTTAGACTAGAGATCATTGAATTGCATCATCCTGAATGCCAATCCCTATATAAACAACACCTGTATTTTAAATCATTGCCCACTGAAAGCAAAATTGTCAAAATTACAAATAAGGAAAGGTTTATTCACAGTAAAAGATGTGAAAATGTGAAATAGACTCCCTCCAGAGGTGGTTCTGGCTAGCTCACTAGATTGCTTTAAAAAAAGACTGGATTCTTTCCTAAATATAGCTAATATAACTGGGTACTAACATTTATAGGTAAAATTGATCCAAGGAATATACGATTGCCTCTCAGGGGACCAGGAAGGAATTTTTTCCCCTGTTGTAGTAAATTGGATCATGCTTTGCTGTGTTTTTCACCTTCCTCTGGATCAACTGTGGTATAGGATTGTGTATAAGGGATTGTATGGTTGTGTTTTCTTTTTTGTTTTTTATTGGTTGAGCTAGATGGACCTGTCTCTTTTTTCAACCTGACTATCTATGTATGCAACTTTGTGGTTCAGCCTTATGAAGACTGGACTTATAACCATCACTAGCTGGTCTAGACACAAGTCATGTTATTCTTTATATGCTAAACTGCTAAAACGAAGTCAACTCCAAAACCTGGTTACAACAAATACGACTTACATGTTTGCGGAAGAGCTCAGCATGGGATCCCAGCTGTGGATCAGCTTCTCTGATAAACTGCATTACGTCTTCCATATTCCACTGCGAAGGGTCACGAGGCCCTTGTCGGCTGCTAGTGTACCTCTCTGACTCTAGAGGAAACAATAAAAATATGGTCTAAATCAGCAATCTGCCTTTGCTTGGGGTAGGCACACAAAGGCAAAAGGATGTAGCTCTCAATGCACTGGATTGTAGCTGAACCAGAGGTTGGGTAAGATGTATTACTGTAAACATACTGTATATTTGATATGTATGACTAAAACACTGTACTGTTTAATTGCTGCCTAATTTGTGAATAGAGCATGCATGTTTACAGCAATTAAAAATGACTGGTCAGCACCAAAGACCTGAGCTAAAGTGACTCAGTTGCTGCTGATCTTCACGCTCTAGAAAAGCTACAGGGGCTGCAGAATCTTCAACATCCAGCACATTTCTGGGAATCTTGGATGCTTTGTCCCACATATAATACTTACCTGTCCCCTGATGGGGTTTGATTTGCCAGCCCCTAAGTCACTAATGTGCCTGTAGTGAAGTGGAAAAAAACAAAGGCACAGAGGGAGACCAGGCATTAGTCAACCTCAGAAGTGTCAGAAGCTGAAGATGCTTTAATCAGCAGTATATTTTATTTTAAATATAGCAAATAGCAGGCAGCAGGACAGGTAAGTAAGTAAAGACCTTTTATTTTACATTTTGATCCTGGCGACAATGTTGCTTTAAAGTGGATGTAAACCCTCACATAAACCCAGTGAAGTGAACAGCCTCAGATTATACGCAGAGATGAAACAAATTTCCCTACATACAGTATCTCACAAAAGTTTGTACACCCCTCACATTTTTTTGTAAATATTTTATTTTATCTTTTCATGTGACAACACTAAAGAAATGACACTTTGCTACAATGTAAAGTAGTGAGTGTACAGCTTGTATAACAGTGTAAATTTGCTGTCCCCTCAAAATAACTCAATAAGTGAGAAGTAATAAGTGGGCCCAAATAGCCATTTTCCCTCCCTGATGTCAGGTGACTCAGTGTTACAAGGTCTCAGGTGTAAATGGGGAGCAGGTGTGGTAAATTTGGTGTAAATTTGGTGTAATTGCTCTCATTCTCTCATACTGGTAACTGGAAGTTCAACATGGCACCTCATGGCAAAGAACTCTCTGAGGATCTGAAAAGAGGAATTGTTGCTCTACATAAAGATGGCCTAGGCTATAAGAAGATTGCCAAGACCCTGAAACTGAGCTGCAGCACGGGGGCCAAGACCATACAGTGGTTTAACAGGACAGGTTCCACTCAGAACAGGCCTCGCCATGGTCGACCAAAGAAGTTGAGTGCACGTGCTCAGTGTCATATCCAGAGGTTGGCTTTAGGAAATAGACATATGAGTGCCGTCAGCATTGCTGCAGAGGTTGAAGGGGTGGGGGGGGGCGTCAGCCTGTCAGTGCTCAGACCATACGTTGTGCATCAAATTGGTCTGCATGGCTGTTGTCCCAGAAGGAAGCCTTGTCTAAAGATGATGCACAAGAAAGCTTGCAGTTTGCTGAAGACAAGCAGACTACGGACATGGATTACTGGAACCATGTCTGATGAGACCAAGATAAACATATTTGGTTCAAATGGTGTCAAGCGTGTGTGGCAGCAACCAGGTGAGGAGTACAAAGACAAGCGTGTCTTGCCTAAAGTCAAGCATGGTGGTGGGAGTCTGGGGCTACACGAGTGCTGCCGGCCCTGAGGAGTTACAGTTCATTGAGGGACCCATGAATGCCAACATATACTGTGACATACTGAAGCAGAACATGAGCCCCTCCCTATTCCAACCCCAAACACAACTCCAAGACGACCACTGCCTTGCTAAAGAAGCTGAGGGTAAAGGTGATGGACTGGCCAAGCATGTCTCCAGACCTAAACCCTATTGAGCATCTGTGAGGCATCCTCAAAACGGAAGATGGAGGAGCGCAAGGTCTCGAACATCCACCAGCAATGTGATGTCGTCATGGAGGAGTGGAAGAGGACTCCAGTGGCAACCTGTGAAGCTTTGGTGAACTTCATGCCCAAGGGGGGTTAAGGAAATGCTGGAAAATAATGGTGGCCACACAAAATATTGACACTTTGGGCCCAATTTTGACATGGTCACCTAGGGGTGTACTCACTTTTGTTTCCAGCAGTTTAGACATTAATAACTGTGTAAACTAAAATGTGAATGTGCCCGCGCTTAGTTCATAAAGTGGCAAAAGAGTCCTTTTGATAAAATGTAAATACAGAGGAATCAGTTCATTGAAGTGCCAGTGCTATGAATCAAAGTATACATGAATCACTCAGTGCTCCCCTCCTGTGTCCCCACTCACCAGATAAATGGGGAAGATGAGCATCCAATGCTGTAAAGCATTGAGGGTCTGTGTTTATGTTATTCCTTTCTTCCTGATGGAATGTATCCCCCAAGCGGTGGAAATAAGGGGTGTGTGTGGAGTTATTTTGAGGGGACAGCAAATTTAGAGTTATACAAGCTGTACACTCACTACTTTACATTGTAGCAAAGTGTAATTTCTTCATTGTTGTCACATGAAAAGATATAATAAACTATTTACAAAAATGTAAGGGGTGTACTCACTTTTGTGAGATACTGTAAGTTTTATTTGTATATCTGCTGTCTTCAGCTTTCTACACTGTTTAGAAAGTGATCACCATCTTAGAAATTTTTTTTCCTGTTCCAGCACTGGGTGGAGTTTTGGCATACACGGTGTGACAGCTGATTGGAGGAAAGGCACACACTCCCCCTCCACATAGGCAAAGGAAGGAAGAAACATGCAGAGCTGTGCTGTGAATAGACCAGCTCTCTGCTAATCTATCTCTATGCACCCACCCCGATACAAATTCCCAGCTGCTTTTATCTCGTGTCGGAGAACTTGTCAGAAGATATCATGCACCCATCAAGACATGGGACTTAGGGCCTTGGAGAGAGGTAAGTAGACACTACATTTATATATGTGCCCAGGTCAAATTTCATGAATGGGGTTTACATCCACTTTAACTCTATAACGCTACACCATGGGCCCAACAGATTTTAAGACACCAAGAATCTAGTGCTTTAGGAACTATACTCTACCCATATTCTAGAATACGTATATCATATGGATAGGAATGATAGCTCCTACATTTTACCACTCCAGTGTGTAGCATCAGTGCAGCTTGTTTTAACAGCTGTGATACAGCAAAAAAAAAAAGAGGCAGGGCCTTGCAACACCACTATTGCATCAATGAAATGGTACCCAATGTTTCTTTTGTTCTCAAGAGGTCAAACTGAATTCATGCATTAATAACTGCAGCAGCCCTGTGTATTGAAATCCCAGGTTGGAAGAGCCGGTACTTTCATACATGAGTGATAGCAGGATAGCCTGCAAACAAGACGCCTAATGCTATGAAAGCTACTGTGTAAAAACAAATATAACCCTGAATATCTCCATGTAAGAAATGTACAGAAAACAACATCTATCTAGATAATAATTGCAAATAAGCACTTTAGCTATCCATTTTTCACTTAAAGTGCATAAATATTGTAAACATAGGCTATTAATATGGTTTAAAGTTTAATTTAGAGTACTCACCACCTGAACTGAGCCTACGCACACTTCCCTGTGAGAGACTGCTAGGTTGGTGGTGGCTTCTGAATGCTGGAGATCGGTATTCCCTGGAGATTCTACATGTGTTTGGACTATTGGGAGAGTCTCCTGGAGCCAAACGCTGCTCCACAGATCCCGGAAGACCAGCATCCTGTAGGAATGTTTCTCCTGTGGTGAAAGAGTAAGTAAAGTAACACAATAGAATGATATGCTATCAAATAACATTTGTGTGCTCCCTTTTTTCTTGGAATCCATTTTAGGGGCACAGAAATGTATTCACCTTTGGGTTATACTGCTGCCTATAGAGGGATTAGAAACTGGCAACAAAAAAAAAAATGTAGACCAGCCCAGAATAATTCCTCCCACCATTGGCATGCGTCAGTTCTGTAGCAAATCGGTACCGAGAGCATGGTTTTAAATACAGAAGGGTGGGACCTGTGTTTTCAGCGCTGTTACAATTTGAATGACAATTACTCTGTCTTGCAGCACTGTACCTAAATTAAATTTTTATTATTTTTTCGAGACACGGTTGTTTTTGGTAGTATTTATTCAACACGGTTTTCTCTTTCGTTCATTGATGGACACAGCTCCAGAATCTTCTTGACCATTGGGTTATGCTACCCCCTACAGGAGTAGGACACTAGGCAGAAAAATACTTTACCACACCTATGGGGCAGTCCCAGGGGGTATACTCCCACTTCCTGCTATAAGCATTTTTTTCTGCCTAGTCAGGCGTAAGGACCTAGATTTCTGGCCCTAGCATTTTTTCTTTTTTAAATTGATTTTTTTCCTCTTTTCTTAATTTATGTTCCTGTGAGAACTACAATCAACTGCTGGACTGGGTGATGCACTGAATATTCTATATCCTTATGGTCTCCCCTGTCCGGCCAGCGAGCGGGACTCAATCTCAGCTCCGTGCTAGGTCGGCCGCAACATAGCCCAACTAGACGGGGGCTGGCTTGTGAATTAAACGTTGTGCGAGGATACTCAGACCTGGTCACGGTACCCCTGGCCAGCCGCACCCCCATTCCAAGATGGCGCAGTGGTCTGCATGGAGTGGATTCCACCCTGGCATCCATGGTGCGGTAGTGTCCCCCCTTTTCATTGGTGGCCTGTTGGGGTGGACGTGGACCCCTCCCTGGGATGGTCGGACCCCCAGGGTTCCCATCCTTCCCGCATAGTGCCCCCCCCATTTATCAGGGTCCCGCTGGGGACCACCCCCCCTAGCTCCCCTCTCCCTTCCCCCCTAAGGGGTGATGTACAGGATTAGCTGTTTTGGGGGGGGGGGGGGGTGGTCCTGGTGGGGGCTCGTGCCAGGGCCCTCCCTTCCTGCCCATTTGTTTCTGGGTGTCTCAGAAGCCGCATGGGCGTCGTGCTGAGCCGCCATTTTGTGGGCGATGGCTGCTGTATCTATCAGCAGCCATGTTTGTGTAGTTTGGCGGTAATTTTCCATTGAATAAAGTGGCGGCCATGATTTTGAAGCCTACAGAGCGGTGATTCGGTGGTGGGCCTCTAGTGTTAACTCCTGCGCTTCCTTTTTCTCTCTGATCGCCGCACAGCGTGCAGCTGGACACTCTGCTCTGCTTATAAAGCCACGCTTCTCCTGGTGACATGAGAGCTGAATCTCTGGTTTGACATCTCTGTTCCATCCTTAGACCGGTGTTTAACATAACTTTGGTCTCCCAGACCTTAACGGAATGGGCAACGCTTTTGCGCCAGGATTTGGAGGGGGGGGGGCAGATTTCCTCTAACCTCATAAAGCTAGCAGTCCGGGGGTTGCAGTTCATCTGTGATGCCTCTCTGGATGCGGCTCCTTTAGTCTGTAGGGTATCTGTAACAACAGTGACCCTGAGACGCATGATTTGGCTCAAACATTGGTCTGCAGACCAGGCTTCCAAGAAGGTCCTGTCTGATCTTCCCTTTGTAGGAGATCGCCATTCGGAGCTTCCATGGAGGAGACCATAAAGGGTCTTACGGGGGAAGAGTACTCCTCTCCCACAGGCTACCAGGAGCAAGGAAGCTTGCGCAAACGTGGCCCTTTCTTCTCGGCTTACAAGCGGCCCTTTCGTTACTCATGATCTCAGAACAAGAGATCGAAATCCATTCAAACCCCCTTGGGAGGTTCCAAGAGGCCCTGGTCTGGTAAGCCGAGAGCGGGTCGCTTCAGACAAGCCCTCTTCTGCCTTAAGGGGCGCCCTCACCTAAAACTGGGGTGGGTC
>NC_138769.1:324785261-324882761 GCF_965119305.1 Pelophylax lessonae
ATAAAAAAGTCATAAACAGTCTCCTTGGTGAAAACAAGTGAACGCTTCTGCTAAAGAGAATCCTTCAAAAAGCTAGAATAAAAAGACTTGCCTTCTGATGCATGGCAGTCATTCTTTGGTATTTTGGGACATAGTGGGGCATTGTATGGAGGGGTCTCATGAGAATATCTCTTTGCTCCTCTTCCTGGTCCATGAATACTGCCCTCGGAGTTACACCTTTCTGCAGAAAGGGAAAAGGAAACTGGGGGTTACTAAATGTAGTAAAGGCATAAAGATCATGTCCCATAAGAGAAGACCACTGTAGACTTACCTGGCAGATATCGCTCATTTTCATATGACCCTGATTGCTGTGAAAGATTCTGGGTAAAGGGCTGATTACCAAACAGGTTGTCGCTATGTAGATTTCGACAAAGTTTCTCCAGAAAACGAAGGACATAACCAATACTGTTTACCGCTGGAAGGTTCAGTGTATGTTGTTCCCTCTCAAATACCGCTAAAACAATAAGATACTAATTCAGCACTAAAAATAAAAGTACCCACATGGGTCCATTACATTTAAGGAGGCAATACTCATCACCCTGGGAGGACAACTGGATCTACAGCAGTGGTTCTTAAAGTGATATGAACTGGAGACCAGTTTAAAGCAAGTTACAGAGACTAACGACTATCAACCAATTCCTATTCTCATCACTAACTGCAACTGCACATTTGAGAACCACTCTGTGCTTAGGAGCCAGTTAGACCAATCTCCCAATCCTGCGAGAACTAATACCCAGGTGTAAGGCTCCGTTTCCACTATCGCGGGTACGAAGTCGTGCTACTTCTAGCGCGACTTCGTAGTGAAAGTTGTTTGCGGCTTTCAGTTGCGACTTGTTCCTCATTATAGAAGGAAGTCGCACTGAAGTCGGCCCAAAAGTAGTGCACGAACTGCTTTTGAAGTCGCCGCAACTCAAGTCGTGGCAGTGAAAACGGGCCAAATTGAAATGAATAGCTTTTGACTTGCTGTGCGACTTGACATGTGTCAAGTCGCACAACAAGTCGCAATAGTGGAAACGAAGCCTTAATGTTTATTTGCAGTGGCTACCCAGCCAAATGGATGTGTGCAGCACTGGAGGCAATAATAAGAAACAATATAAAAACAAGTGAGTGTGAATGTGTACTCCATTTTAAACAGTACATTTTTGCCTGATGGGAGACACCACAAAATGTTCCTGTTATTTTTTAGCCATAAAAGCTTCTTTCAAGCTGCTCTGATTTAGTTTCCCTTTCTTACTGATGCCTTGCTTTCCTTGATTCATTGCTACGTCTTGTCAACTGACATTCTCCAGGTCAAAAAGAATAACTGGATAAAGCCAGCCATAGACAGTTCGAATCTCACCCGGTTCAGCAGGGACAAGCCGAGATCTAAACCATGTATTGGCAGGCTAAATGTACCCCTGTTGACGGATCGATCAACTTGGGTACAACCAGCCTGTCAGATTTTACACATGATTACTGCTACCAGCTATTAGGCCTCTTGCACATAATACTCCTGTTTGAGCATCTACTTTTTCAGACTTTTTTTTTTTTGTATTGGCATGTATTTCCCCCATATGCGTCCACGCAATTTCAGGCGCAAATGCGCAAAAACGTATTCTTGTGTTCTTGTTCTGCACAATATGTAAATTGACATTTGCGTAATTTGTGCGCAATCGCATTTATTTGCGCGCATGAGGCATAACATACTGACCAAAAATGCAGATTTTCCTATTTTTTTTGTTTACTGAAGAATGCACAGTGCTTGTTTACGTGCCTGTGTGCATAGGCACATTACAATTAACGGGCTATATTTTAGCTCAGTAAATAAAAAAAATAAAAAAAGCTGTACTGAGCTTTTTCCAAGAGCTGCAGTGTGCAAGAGGCCTTATTTACACTAGCAGTAATCTAATAATAATGTTCTCTCGGCGGGAACGATTCCCCCTGCTGAGAGAACACTATGGCTCCACAGGAAGGATTCCCCCATCCAACACCGATGGTTGCAGAAAAGAAATCACTCGATCTATGACCAGCTTAGTAAGTAAGCTTTACCAAGTAAGGCACCAGTATTTAAGTGAAGCTGAATCAGAGAGGGGCACAGAAGAAACTTTTTGTTAAATAAAAGATAGTACCAGAATTGCGCAGTGACCCCTTCTGCCTTAGGCAGAATTCACCTTTTAAAGTCAGGTCATAGTAATGTAGTAAAACTAGATCAGAGATGGACCTATTGAAGCCAACAGCTTTATACTTTGCATTGCCTTTTTTTACAAGGAGTTCAGGTTCACTTTAAAGGTCAACCTTAGGAAGCATGAATTATTTTTACCATAATCTGTATTTTATCATAAGATATCCTTCTGAAAATGTTCTACTCAATCTATAAATACGTTGGTTTTTAGAGAAAAAAAATAATTTGTGGGGGATCCTGGGTTGGAAAACCAAATCCCAGTTGACTCCTCACAAGAACAAATGGCTGGACTTTCTAAGGCACATCAGGAAATGAATCATAGCAACTCACAAATTTTGTTTAAAATAATTTTATTTAATACACAAAAATATAAAATATAGGTGTGAGGGCAAAATCGGATTGTCCTCATTGGAACATACAAGACATATAACTGACAAGAAAGGATTGTTTAAAAACGAATAACCTAGGACTATTTTTTACCCATATAGTCTCCACCGACAAATGGGAAAAATGTGTAGGTTATTATAATATATTCACAAAATTCTGGGGTAACATCATATAGTACATAATCATATCTGATCTTTGGGTCTACGCGTTTCGCAGCGTGCTTCTTCAGGACCGCATTTATACATCAGAAGTTTCTTAAAGTAGACAAAATATCAGTTAGTATCAACATAAACAAAGAGGTAACATTTGTGCTGTCATCTGTGTGCTGCATAGGAAAACACACCTGTAATAGGGTGTAGCCAATGTCTAATGCCTAATTTTATGCAGTAAAGGCTTTACCCCGAATGTCTATGTTAAAACCATAAAACAAGGTAATGCCTCCTTCATACATTGAATTAAATTTTCTTTATTGGATGGAAGTGATTCTAAATTACATTTTATGTTATAGATATCACAGAACATATCCACTTATCTACCAGCTCTGCCGCATACTTTCCCCCCCTTTCTTTTGCGCCCTCTATGCTCGCCTGGGAGACATTGGCTACACCCTATTACAGGTGTGTTTTCCTATGCAGCACACAGATGATAGCACAAATGTTACCACTTTGTTTATGTTGATACTAACTGATATTTTGTCTACTTTAAGAAACTTCTGATGTATAAATGCGGTCCTAAAGAAGCATGCTGCGAAACGCGTAGACCCAAAGATCAGATATGATTATGTACTATATGATGTTACCCCAGAATTTTGTGAATATATTATAATAACCTACACATTTTTCTCATTTGTCGGTGGAGACTATATGGGTAAAAAATAGTCCTAGGTTATTCGTTTTTAAACAATCCTTTCTTGTGTGTTATATGTCTTGTATGTTCCAATGAGGACAATCAGATTTTGCCCTCACACCTATATTTTATATTTTTGTGTATTAAATAAAATTATTTTAAACAAAATTTGTGAGTCGCTATGATTCATTTCATGATGTGCCTTAGAATGTCCAGCCATTTGTTCTTGTGAGGAGTCAACTGGGATTTGGTTTTCCAACCCAGGATCCCCCACAAATTCTCTTTTTTCTCGTCAATTTTGGATGACGGCACAAGTTGGGTAGTTCATTTTCTTTAATACGTTGGTTTTTAATCGTTACAGTTATTACAGAAAACCTTTAGCTCTCTTGACTTGGTAATTTATAAAGGCATTTATTTTTTCAATTCAAGCAATTTGCAATGTTCTTACATTACATTACGATTCTGTGGGAAAAAAAAACAACTCTTACCAGATATAACCTCCCCACCATGACCCTGCTTGAGGAAGCTAAAGACCGTTTTCTGGTGGTATGCACAGTCTATGCAGGCCTGTACAGCTTGCTGGAGAACAACAGATGCCCGAGCAGGTCCAAAGTGGTCGGGGAGGTGCTGAACTTTCTTTCGGTCAAGGTGAGGGCCAGAATCTCCATTTTTGTTTAGGTAAATGCAAACTAAGGACAAGAAAAACACAAGTTAGGCATATTGTAAACAAAAGCATACTTTTTTTTCTGTTCCTAGAACATATCTATAGTCATGATTTAAAACCATATATTTGCACAGTGTATTTCAATTATTTGTAGCATACTCCTATCATCCCCACACACTTACTTCCTTGAATCCTCACACAACACATTAATTATGCACTAAGAGTTGGCACTGTTGTGCCACACATTTCACAAAGCCTGCCTTATAAACTACAGAGGTCTCAGGAGGAGGAGTTATAGGAGACATAGTCAGTATGGGAATTACTGCTTGCAGGCAGCAAGGTACCATGGGATATGTAGTCCTTAGAAATGTAAATTAAATATAGAGGAGAAGCTGCAAAGCATGAAGGGAATCCAGGAAGTTGTGGAAAGAGATGACCAGCACACAGGTAGAAATCACAACATGAAAGGAGATTTTTCAAGTAAATTTCAAGTAAGTAAACCGTATTGGATTTTCTAATACAACTATTGTTTTTATGCTTATTACAATACTGATATTATAAAAAAAAGTGTATGCTGTGGCCATAGATTTCAATAATATGTTACACTATGATTTTATATTTTAGTTTTTGATAATTGTAGGCCTCAATAGTTCCACAAGTGGGGTATTTATAGCTCTAACTCTAGCACTAGAGCACCTTTATAACTCTAAATTGGTAACCTGTAAAAATATTTTAAGTGCCGCCTATGGAGATTTTTATAGTTTGTCGCCATTCCACAAGCCTGCACAATTTTAAAGCGCAACATGTTTATTTACTCGGCATAACATCATCTTTTAGATTTTACCCAAAAATTGGATTATATAGTGTGGTTTTTTTTTTTTTTGCATTAAAATTCATTAAAATGTATTTTGTTCCTAAAAACATGTATTTGAAAAACAGTTTGGGGGTTCAAAGTAATTTACTAACAAGAAATACAGATTTTTACGTGTAAACAAAAAGGGTCACAAAATGCTTGGTCTTCAAGTGGTTAAAGCGAGCCTAAACCCAACCTTGAATATATTGCAGCTTACCAATGTTTAGACAAGGTGGCTGAAGTAGTTTTATTTTTGTAGCCTTTTTTCTCCCTTTATTTTCACCTAGCGATCCAGTCTGTAACACCTCCCTGTTCTAGGGTGACATCAATTACTCACTGTACTGTTTAGCTTTAAAGTGAACCCACGGTGACAAGAAGATGGAGGCTGCAACTACTTGACATTCCTCTAAAAATGCTAGTTGCCTGGCTGTTTCTGGTACCAGAAAATTCTGAGGTACTGCATGTAAGTCAGGAAATCTGACTGACATAAGAGTCCCCAATCTGCACACTTGTTCTAGGTCAGTAACTCCCAATATCCTGTGGGTAAGCATGGCAGCAAGGGAACTACTTTTTAGACAAGCAAAAGTCAATAATGGCAGCTTCCATACTAAGATAATGTTAGGGTTTTTGTACTCCGTAAAATCCTTTTCTCTTGAGTTCATTGACAGAAACAACTACATATTCTTTACCATAGGGTTATTCTGCCCACTACAGGAGTAGGACTAGGCCAGGGATCCTCAAACTACGGCCCTCCAGCTGTTGCAAAACTACACGTCCCATGAGGCATTGCAAAACTCTGACATTCACAGACATGACTAGGCATGATGGGAATTGTAGTTCCTGAACAACAGGAGGGCCATAGTTTGAAGACCCCTGGACTAGGCAGACAACGCAAAAGCTTGGCTGCGCCCCATGGGCCGTCCTTAGCTGGCATAATCCCCCTCTCTGCTTAGAGATACTCAGTTTTGTAATAAGCAGTAACAGAAGCAAAAAAACTCCCTAGAGGGGGTGGGTGCTTTGTCTGTCAATGAACACAGAGAAAAGTATTTACAAAAATCCTATTTTTCTTTCTGTTCATTGACAGACACAACTTCATATTTCCATATTCTTTAACATATGGATGTCCCAAAGCAGTGCCAAACATGAGAGGTGGGAACAACAAACCCAAAGCTAAACACAAGCCAACCCAGGCAATAGTAGCTCGACTAGAACAACAGGAGCCCAACCTGAAATACACCCTCAAGAGGAAAAAACAGACCCTCTAAATTGCAGCCTGCAAAACTTTGCGGCCAAATGAGGCGACCGCAGATGCCAAAACATCAACGTTTGTAAAACTTTGAAAAAGTACGCACCGACAACCAAGTGGCAACCGTGCACACCTGCGCCACTGATGCCTGATGAAAGGCCAAAGAAGCACTAAGTGCCCGAGTAGAATGTGCCATCACAGGGAAAGAGGGGAACCCAACCCTTAAAGAGGAAGTAAACCCTCCACTGCAACTTGTAACCTATGATAAGGCTTACCTATAGGTACTGTAAATATCTCCTACACATGCACCGTTTAGAAGATATTTACTTTACATGTAGCCAGTGACATCACTGGCGCATGCGCTCTGAAGGAACGGCTGCTCGTGCCGTGCACGTCGGCTCCCGTGCGCATGCGCGAGAGTGACGTCATCGCAGCTCCAGCCAATCAGGTGGCCGGATGCCACAAACCCAGAAGAAGGGCGACCGAACATGTTACCCATGAGAGAGGTGAGCGGACGGCACTGCGGGGCTTCGTTCTAAGGTAAGTATTTCATAATTAGCTACTATGCGATGCATACTAGCTAATTATGTGTTTGTCTTTCAGGTGTTTTTTTTTTTTTTTTTTTTATAAGGTTTACAACCTCTTTAAGCGAATAAGTCTGGGTCTCTGAATGTCTGATCCATCTGAAAATGGTAGCAGAGGAAGCAGAAAGGCCCTATCGTGGCTCATCCGCAATCACAAAAAGCAAATCTGACCTCCGAAAGGACTCTTTGGCTGACAAATAGCCCTGAATAGCTTGAACAACATCCAGAGTATGCAAGGCAAATTCCCTGGGATGAGCAGGCCTGAGACACAAAGATGGCAGCACAATATCCTCATTCAAATGGAAATCAGAGACAACCTTCGGGAGGAACGACAGCCATGGTCGCAGGACCACCTTATCCCTGTGAACCACCAGATATGGAGAATGAGAAGACAAAGCCGCCAACTCCGACACCCTGGGAGCAGAGGTGATAGCATCCAAAAATCCACCTTTGTGACAGCGTAAGTAAAGGGATCTCCCATATGTCTTCAAAGGGAGGCTTTTAAGAACCGACAGAACCAGATTAAAATCCCATGGTGGCAGAGGAGAATGTACAGGTGGAGTAAAAGGACGAACCCCTTGAAGGTATGTATGCACCAATGAATGGGAAGTCAATGGTCTTTGAAAAAAAGACTGCCAAGGCAGACACTTGGCCTTTCACGGTGCTCAAGCCCGTTTCTGATCAACACCTCATTGAAGAAAGGCCAGAACCTGAGTCACCAAAAAGGAACAAGGATGGACTCCTCCAACCTCTCATCAGGAAATGTACACCTTCTACGTCCGATGAAAGATTTCAAGATGTAGATTTCCTCGCCTTCAACATGGTCCGAATCACCGAGCCAGACAAGCCCCTGTCCTTCAAGCCCCTGGCTCTCAACAGCCAGGCCATCAAAGCCAGGGACGATGGATGGAAGATCGGCCCTTGAGACAATTGATCGTCCGTGGGAGGAAGCCTCCACGGGATGTCCGCGACCAGTCGCACCAAGTCGGAATAGCAAGACCGGCGAGGCCAGTCCGGAGCCACCAGAATGACCGGAATCTCCTTGGCCTCAATCCTGTATAGAAGTTGCGGAAGAAGCTGGAGCGGAGGAAAGGCGTAAATTAGATGGTGCCGGCTCCATGGAGCCACCAGAGTACAAAAAGAGGAGGTTCCCCTAATTGGGACTTTTCAGGCACATAGAAATTTGAAAACTTGTATATAATAAGCAATAATTTTATTAAGTACAAAAATGAAAACAAGTTGGGATAAAAACATGTACAAGCATTAGACAGATAAGAAAGAGACCCAAACACTAGAACCTAACAACCCGACATGTTTCGAAGATATATACTTTCTCCTTCTTCAGGGGTAGTTCATAGTGGTACTAGGGTTAATCATATCTGGACTTTACATGCTTGTAGAGAGATAAAAACATCTGGTTGGTCTTGATCTGACTGGCGGTGTATATAGAGGTTTAATTGTAATCTAATCAGATATGTGGAACCACAATGGGCGAGGTCAAATGTGTGCCCCCAGATATATGGCCATCTGAAGTCCTATGTGTAGGAAGCAGGGGATGGTGCCTTGCAAATATTCCTCCAGTGTGGTTAAGCCAATCTTGAGATGGTTCAGTATATATTTAAACGTCCTCTCCAGCCAGCAACCAGCAGACAAATGTGGAGCCACCAGAGCATCTGTGACATCTGCCAGAGGATCTCGCGACCTGGCCACAAACCTCGGCATCTTTCTGTTGAGCCGTGATGCCAAAAGTTCCACCATAGGGGTGCCCCACCACAGAAAAATCTGAAGAAACCCATCCGGATGAAGGAACCCCTGGTCCAATGCTTGATGACAGAGGTAGTCCGCCTGCCAATTTTCCACACCAGAAATGTGCACGGCGGAGAGGGCCGGAACAAAGCGAAGCGTTCTGCCAACCGGAGAATGCCGGACACGTCCAGGGCTGCTAACACACTCTTCCTGCCGCTCTTTCTTCCTCCACATAAGCCAGGGCCATGCCGTTGTCTGACTGAATCCTCACTGGAAGCCCCTGGAGCTGCTTTGTCCAATGATCCAGGCAAAGCCTGATCGCTCGAAGTTCCAAGACATTGATGGGCAATCTAGACTCTAACGTCCAACTGCCCTGGGCCGAGTTCAGCCAAAGGACCCCCTCTCCCAGGCTGGCATCTGCCATGACCACTGTCCAGTACAGGGGGGAGAAAGGACTTACCTTGTAGCAAGGTCAGGGAGCGCAGCCCCCAGACCAGAGAACACTTTGTCGCCCAACTCAGAAAAATCTATTTGTCCAGTGACTTGAGACACTTGTCGCATTTGATCATAATCTCCTTTCGAAGGAGTCTCGTGTAGAACTGTGCAAACAGAATCGCCTCAAAGGTGGACACCATCAGGCCCAACACTCGCATGCAAACCCGAAGGGACAACCATGAGTGGGCTAGCAACAGTTGAATTTCAGAATGCAACTTCTGTAACTTTTCCAGAGGAAGGAACACTCCAGCTAGAGCTGAATCCAGAGTCAGAGTCCCAGATAATCCAATCTCCTGGGCGGAACCAGGGCAGACTTCAGAAAATTCAGAATCCACCTGATCTTCCGCAAAGTCTGGAAAGTAATTTTCACATCGGCCGTCAGAGCCGGCGGAGACTCTACTCGCAAGAGGAAGATGTCCAGGTACCGCAGCACAGCAATCCCCCACTTATGCAGTAACACGAAGACCAGGGCCAACACTTTCATGAAGAACCGAGGAGCAGGGGCTAGACCAAAGGGTAACGCCAAAAACTGATAGTGCTCCTTTCTCACAGCGAAGCGAGGAAACGCTGATGCCAGATGCAAATTGGAATGTTCAGGTAGGCATCTTTGAGGTCTAACGAAGCCAGGGAACACCCTTGATGCAGGGATGCCACCACCGTCCGAAAGGACTCCATCCTGAATTATTGCACCCGCACAAAATTGTTCAGGGCCTGAAGTGCAGAATCGAACGAACTTGCCCTCCTTCCTGGGAACCATGACAGGGTATGAATAAAAACCCCCGAAAACGTTCCGACACCGTAACGATCATGCCCTGGGACAAGTCCTGCCCTGCCCACAACAGAGCTTGCAGCCGATCCAGGGGTAGGTGCACATTGGAAGGAAAGAACCTTTCCGGAGGACAAGAACAGAATTCTATCTTGGAACCGGATACACCTATCCACGTGGACCCATTGGTCGCTGACCCGGGAGGTCCACGACCCCTGAACCAATAAAGTTGTTCCCCCACCCCAGATAAGGATGGGGGAAAAGCTTCATGCCGAAGGGGCCCTGTCAGCAGGTCTATAGAAGCTTGCTCTCCGTTTGCCAGGCAAAAGCCACTACAAACCTCCAGAAGAGGCTTTGAGGGCTTGGAACCTTTTTCTGAAGTCCCTGAGGGATGAAAAAACTTCTTATGGGCTGAAAAGGAATTCTCACACCGCTAGCGAGGCACCTTCCCCTTCCCAGATTGAGGAAGGAAGGTACGAATACCCCCCCGTCAGACTCCTAATGAGGTCATGTAGGGTAGCCCTGAACAGGCGCACGCCCTGAAAAGACAATTCAGTCAAGGCCTTCTTGGAGGTTTGATCCGCAGACCAACATTTCAGCCACAAAATACGCCTAAGCACCACTGCCGAGACAGATAGCTTAGAGACTCACGGAAACTGCATCCAAAGATGCATTGCAGACGCCATCCTTACCCCTAACAGGGAGTCGGCGACACAAGCCCCCACAGGGGGGTGCTGACTGAGACCCGCAGGGGGGGGGGGCACCAACAGGACTGCGCAAGGGGGTCCACTGCAGGCACCTTTCCAAGGAGGCCCCCGGAGGAGGCCGAAAACGGGCCCCCCCTAAGGGGGGCCACCCGCCGCTGATGCGGGAAGACCTGCAGACAGGCTACCCCCACAGTGCCACTAGGAATGACGGATGCCTAACAGTACTATGGCAGCTAAACCTGCCAGGAACCCTGGTGGCCAGGATACAATGGTGGCTTCAGCCACCGAAACTGGGGTCGCTCCATACAAGGTTCAGCTAGTAGGCCGCAGCCTAAATTTTTTGCCCTCCAGCTGTCCCAAGGAGATCCAAAAAAGGCCACCCACTCAATAGCAGGCCCACTGAGGGCGACAGTGGAACAGCACGCCCGCAGGTACCAAGGCCAGTGGCACCCACAGCCTGGGCAAAAGCACCCCCCCCCACCACAAGCAGGCAAGCCAGCTCAATGCCACCCAGGGAGGGGGATGGGAGAAGAGAACCCCGGAAAGCCCCAGGGAGTACCCCCGCCCCACACAGCATTCAGGAAAGGAGAGGAGGGGGCCTTTCCTTACCAATCCAACGAAATGTGCGGGAAACACTCCCAAGACAGGAGCCTCCTCGCCACTGAAGTGGGGGAGCTGTCGGCCAGAAGGAACGCTGCAAATCAAGTCGAGACCCGGTCGTATGCGACCTTGCAAGAAGTTTAACTTACGGGCCAGCCTATGTCCAGTAGGGCTATGTCGCGGTCTGCTCACGCTCTCTAGCCAGGCTGAGGCGACCACCGGAACTTCAATAGTCCAGCCCGTTGCTCACCCCGGCAGTTGCTAGAAGATCTCCACAGGAAGAAACCAGGAAGGAATCCAAAATCAAACAGCAAAAAATAGAAAAAAATGCCATGACCTAGTGGCCCTAGGTCCTGGCATTTTTTGTCTATTTTTTGCTGTTTGAGATTAGGTCATACTACTACTGAACTAAGCAAACAAAAACTGAGTATCTCTAAGCAGAGAGAGGGATTATGCCAGCGGAGGATGGCCCATTTGGGGTAGCCAAGCTTTTGTGATGTCTGCCGCGTCCTATTTTAGAGAGCAGCAAAACCCTATGGTAAAGAACCTGTCAAAGAACAGAGGAGAAACTTGCTTTTTGGGTTGATGGCAGGAAGCAGCACTATAAACATATGCCACCACTGCTCCTCATCTGCAGCATCTGTGTGGGAATAGAAAACAGCAGCAGAGGAAGATGTGCTATCAGCAATACCTGTTATTCTGCCCTGAATACTGGTATGCTTTTAGCACAGTTTAACACTTTAAATGTTAGAAGTACAAGAAATGATTTTCATCCTCAGCATAGATGAAGAATTCTCTTCTTACCTGTAGGGGCTTGCATGGCAGCACATGGAATGGTGGCAGCATCCTGTGGTACAGTGCTGGTGTCTGGCTCTGGTGTACTATTAGTCGGGGAAGTAGGAACCTGGTTCAGCAAAACACGAGGCTTCCTCTAAGAAACAATATGTATGTTAAATTATCAGTAAGAACTATTTTATATGTTGTCTGATCATTTCAAATACAATATCCATTTTTTTTTTAAATTTGTAACATTAAGGGCCAATTCACATCATAGTGATCCGCTGTGGTGCATTACCAAGAGCTGGAATACCCCAACATGCTCTGTGTTAAGGAAGACCACTCATTATGAATGGCCTGCCAAATCACTAGGACAGATGGAAAGAAAATGCGTGACCCTTTTTTTTGACAATGCAGTGCATCACAACGCATGGTAAATGTATGGTGTACAACCTGTTGGAGGTATCGCTCACAATGAGCGGCACCATAATGCACCACATTCAGGGAAGGTGTGATGCCATATGTAGCAGGCCCAATCAACCCTGGATAGATTTTACATAAAAAACAATGTGTAGGATCGATCTAGCTTTAGAACAGCAACAGAACATTGGGCAGATTTTAGGCCGATCCTTATCGGTCAGTATATGGGACTAATCTAATTGGTGCACAGTTATACAGGTACTAAAGCTTCCCAAACCTCTTAGAGAAGAGGGACACTGGAAAAAAAAAAACACAAAACAGGAAGCGCAATCCATAGCACAGGTGTAAACCTTTATGAACTCTTTTTTTTTTTTTTTTTTTTTTTTTTTTAACGGAGCTAAAATACAGCCCTTTCATTGTAATGTGCTTATGCACACTGGCACGTAAACAAGCGCTGTGCATTCTTCAGGAAAAAAAAAAAGAAAAAACAGCTTTTTTGGTCAGTAATGTCTGCCTCACGCATGCAAATACGCACAAATATGCGCAAAAGACCATTTACATATTGTGCAGAACAAGAACAGGAGAAGAAGTTTTTGCACATTTGCACGAATGCATATACGTGAAAATGCACATAAATACATGCATACAAAAAAAAAGCATCTAGTTTGAAAAAGCATCTGAGCATCTAGTTTGAAAAACTAGATGCTCAAACAGGAGTCTAGTGCAAGAGCCCGATTACAAAAAAATATATTAAATCATTGCACTTACATGTAATGTGGAAAAGTATCAGCAGCAGCCAGTCACAGTGATAGAAGGAATCCCTGAGCTGAGACGATACTGCTGTCTGCTTGTGTTAGCAGCTTCTGATGGTGAATCAGTAAGGCACACTGCTTATGGACAGCATAGCTCGGTACAGATGGCACACGAATGTGGGATTTACCGCCGGCACCACACGCCATAGAGCTGGGAGCCTGCCGACTTAAAGCTTTTCGGGGACGTGGCCACACATTGTTAAGTGACGTGCCAAAGGGGGGCAAGCCCCCCCCGAAACACATTGTCATGGTAACCCTGTAAATATTTCTGTCAAGGCGGCAGGCTGCAAGCTCTGTGGTGTGTAGTGCCGGTGGGGAATCCAAGTTGTGTGTATAGTGTTCTTTAAGCATACAGAATAATACATACCTTGCTTCCTGGTTTGGGGCCCCTCTTCTTAGGGAAACGGAAAGGTTCGTTAAGGTTGGGTGGTTGCCCGGTCAACTGATGGGTGAGAGCCTTTGGCACCTGCCCCTTCTTCCTTCCTGGCTTTCGACGCCTTCGGCCAGGCACCCCTGAAACTAAGTTTCTGGGACCTCTCAGAATACCAGAGGCCAAACCAGCAGCTGGAGCCGGGCTTTTCGGAATAGCCACTAAGTAGAAGGAGACACAAAAATCCTTTGATATGCTTCTGGGTATAAAAAAATATGAAGAAAGGTTGAATAAAAATGTATTAACAAGTTGACCCAGGAAGGGCAGAAAGAGAGAAGAACATTAAAAACAAGGAATTATAGTTAAGCAGATATAAACAAAAAGGAGTACTGGACACTGCAGACAAGTAAAATATACTGACCCCACTTGGTTTGTGTTGGCACAAAGAATAGCCCTTATGCAAGAAAAAGTGCCACCCAAAGATTATTATTATTTTGTAGCTTGTACTGTAATGTTCTAATCATGTATTTGGTTGATACTGTTCTAGATATTTGCACTGATATACCATAAATTATGTATATGGACATTTCTCACAATTAGCACTGGGCTTTTCATATGACAGAAAATGTCAATTTTTAACAAATCATATCTGCTTTGTACAACCAAGCAATTAGGCAAGTGCTGTGTTATTTTATCCCCCCCGAGAGATTTACTGGGATCTTAAAGGGTCATCTGTGATCTTGCAATTCAAATTTCCCTCTCCTCCATCTTTTCAGGCACAGGATTCTGAATAACTAATTACACCAAAGGTGGCATCTCCTGCATTTATCCACATTATCCCTAGGCTGGGTCAGCATTATTTTTAGGGCAGAGATATGAGCAAGTACTTCCAAAGAGTGACCGATTATTTTTATTTATTTTTTTCATACAACACATAGCTTCCCTTATCCTTTCCTTAGTACACCCCATTGGGCATTTCACTGAAGACATAAGCTGTATGACAATTCTAAGGCTACTGGTACTAAAACAGCCAGTTAATTGAGAATTAACATAAAAACGAAATTGTCCCATTTATACAATGCATCCGGAAAGTATTCACAGCACTTCACTTTTTCCACATTTTGGTATGTTACAGTCTAATTTCAAAATGGATTAAATTCATTATTTTCCTCAAAATTCTACAAACAATACCCCATAATGACAACGTGAAAGAAGTTTGTTTAAAATCTTTGCAAATGTATTAAAATAAAAAAAAAAAATAAAAAAACACATGTACATACAGTATCTTACAAAAGTGTGTACACCCCTCACATTTTTGTAAATATTTTATTTTATCTTTTCATGTGATAACACTGAAGAAATCACACTTTGCTACAATGTAAAGCAGTGAGTGTATAACTTGTATAACAGTGTAAATTTGCTGTCCCCTCAAAAGAACAACAAACAGCCATTAATGTCTAAACCGCTGGTAACAAAAGTGAGTACACCGCTAAGTGAACACTTCCAAATTGGCCCCAGTTAGCCATTTTCCCCTCCTTGGTGTCCTGTGACTCGTTAGTGTTACAGGGTCTCAGGTGTGAATGGGGAGCAGGTGTGTTAAATTTAGCGTTATTGCTCCCACTCTCTCATACTGATCACTGGAAGATCAACATGGCACCTCGTGGCAAAGAACTCTCTGAGGATCTGAAAAAAAAAAAAGAATTGTTGCTCTACATAAAGATGGCCTAGGCTTTTAAGAAGATTGCCAAGACTTTAAAACTGAGCTGCAGCATGGTGGCCAAGACCATACAGCGGTTTAACAATACAGGTTCCACTCAGAACAGGCCTCGCCAAAAGTCAACCAAAGAAGTTGAGTGCACTTTCTCAGCGTCCTATCCAGAGGTTGTCTTTGTGAAAATAGACATACGAGTGCTGCCAGCACTCATACGTCTTTAGAAAATAGACTTATGAGTGCTGCGGTTGAAGGGGTGGGGGGTCAGCCTGTCAGTGCTCAGACCATACGCTGCACACTGCATCAACTTGGTCTACATGGCTGTCATCCCAGAAGAAAGCCTCTTCTAAAGATGATGCAAAGAAAGCCCGCAAACAGTTTGCTGAAGACAAGTAGACTAAGGACATGGATTACTGGAACCATGTCCAGTGGTCTGATGAGACCAAGGTAAACTTATTTGGTTCAGATGGTGTCAAGCGTGTGTGGTGGCAACCTGATGAGGAGTACAAAGACAAGTGTCTTGCCTACAGTCAAGCATGGTGGTGGGAGTGTCATGGTCTGGGGCTGCATGATTGCTGTCAGCACCGGGGAGCTACAGTTCAATGAGGGAACCATGAATGCCAACATGTATGGTGACATACTGAAGCAGAGCGTGATCCCCTCCCTTCGGAGACTGGGCCGCAGGGCAGTATTCCAACATAATGACCCCAAACACACAAGGCGATACCTGCCTTGCTAAAGAAGCTGAGGGTAAAGGTGATGGACTAACCAAGTATGTCTCCAGACCTAAACCCTATTGAGCATCTGTGGGGAAACCTCAAATAGAAGGTGGAGGAGTGCAAGGTCTCTAACATCCACCAGCTCCGTGATGTCGTCATGGAGGAGTGGAAGAGGACTCCAGTGGCAACCTGTGAAGCTCTGGTGAACTCCATGCCCAAGAGGGTTAAGGAAGTGCTGTAAAATAATAGTGGCCACACAATATATTGACACTTTGGGCCCAATTTGGACATGTTCACTTAGGAGTATACTCACTTTTGTTGCCAGCGTTTTTGACATTATTGGCTGTGTGTTGAGTTATTTTGAGGGGACAGCAAATTTACACTGTTTTACAAGCTGTACACTCACTACTTTACATTGTAGAAAAGCATAATTTCTTCAGTGTTGTCACATGAATGATATAATAAAATATTTACAAAAATGTGAGGGGTGTACTCACTTTCGTGAGATACTGTAAGTATTCACAGCCTCTGCTCAATACTTTGTTGAAGCACTTTTGGCACCAATTACAGCTTTGTTTTATGGAGTATTCTTTTGACATACCTATTTTTAGGCAGTTTCTCCCATTCATCTTTGTAGGACCTCTCACGCTCCATTAGGCATACAGCCATTTTCAGATGTTCAGTCGGGTTCAAGTCTTGGCTCTGGCTGGGCCACTCAAGGACATTCACAGAGTTGTCCCATAGCCGCTCCTTTATTATCTTGGCTGTGTGCTTAGGGTCGTTGTCCTGTTGGAAGATGAATCTTCGCCCCAATCAGAGGTCCAGAACGCTCTGAAACAGGTTTTCATCAAGGATGTCTCTGTACATTCCTGCATTTATCTTTTCCACGATCCTGACTAGTTTCCCAGTTCCTGCCACTGAAAAACATCCCCACAGCATGATGCTGCCACCACTATGCTTCACTGTAGGGATGGTATTGGCCAAATGATGAGCGGTGCCTGGCTTCCTCCAAAATATGACGCTTGCCATTTAGGCCAGAGTTCAATCTTTTTTTCATCAGACCAGAGAATTTTGCTTCTCATGGTCAGAGTCCTTCAGGTGCCTTTTGGCAAACTCAAGATGAGCTGTCATATCCTCTTACTGAGGAGTGGCTTCCGTCTGGCTACTCCATCATACAGGCCTGATTGGTGGAGTGCAACAAAGATTGTTATTCTTCTGGAAGGTTCTCCTCTCTCCACAGAGAAATGCTGGCGCTCTGTCAGAGTGACCATCATTTTCTTGATCACCTCCCTCACTAAGGCCCTTCTCCCCCAATTGCTCATTTTGGCCGGGCAGCCCGCTCTAGGAAGAGTTCTGGTGGTTCCAAACTTCTGCCATTTCAAGATGGAGGCCACTGTGCTCATTGGGACCTTCAATGCTGCAGAAATATTTCTGTACCCTTCCCCAGATCTGTGCCTCGATACAATCCTGTTTTTGAGGTCTACAGACAATTCCTTGGACTTCATGGCTTATTTTGTGCTCTGACATGCACTGGTAACTGTGGGACCTAAGGATGCACCTGAGCTCAATTTTGAGTGTCATGGCAAAGGCTGTGAATAAATATGTACATGTGATTGTTTTTCTTTTTATATTTAATAATGTTGCAAAGATGTCAAAAAAACTTTAAGGTTGTCATTATGGGGTATTGTTTGTAGAATCTTGAAGGAAAATGGGATATTTGAATTACCGTAAAATCCATTTCTCTGATGTTCATTGACAGACAGTTCCTGATCTTCTTAACCATTGGGTTATACTGCCACCTACAGGAGTAGAACACTAGGCAGAAAGAAAGTCTGGCTACGCCTATGGGCAGTCCCAGGGGGTATTCTCCCTCTCTCTGCTCTAGGTACTGCTATATGAACATCAGAGAAACCCCCTCAATAACCTCAAAAGAGGACCAAGTCCTCTAAACAGCAGCCTGCAAAATCTTGCGGCCAAAAGAAGCATGCGCGGATGCCAACACATTCACTTTATAGAACTTTGTTAAGTGTGCACGATGACCAGGTGGCCGCCTTGCAAACCTGCATCATCGACGCCTGATGACGGAAGGTCCAGGAGCCCCGAGTAGAGTGTGCCTTGACAGGGAAAGGAGGAACCTGACCCCTGATGGAATAGGTCTGGATCACCGTCCGTCTGATCCATCTGGAAATGGCCACCGAGGAATCACACAACCCTTTCCAAGGCCCATCCATAAGCCCAAATAGTGAGTCTGACTTCATAAAAGACTCCGTAGCTGCAAGGTACACCCCAATTGCCCGAACCACATCCAAGGCATGCAAAGCAATTTCCTTAGGATGTTTTGGCATGGGACACAGGAAGGCAACACAATGTCTTCATTCAAATGAAAATCAGAGACAACTTTGGGAGAAACGACGGAAAGGGGCGAAGAACCACCTTATCTCTGTGAATCACCAAGTAAGGTGAACAATAGAATAACGCCACCAGTCCGGACACCCTGCGCGCAGAGGTGATAGCCACCAAAAAAGTCACCTTCTGAGATAGCGTAACCAAGGGAATTTCCAGAAGATTCTCGAAGGGAGGCTTCTGGAGGACCGAGAGCACCAAGTTGAGGTCCCAAGGCGGCAACTGAGACTGCACTGGAGGAACCAAATGTCAAACATCCTGAAGAAAGGTACGCACCAGGGAGTGTGTGGCCAAGAGTCGTTTGAAGAACACCACCAAAGCCGCCACCTGGCCCTTGATGGTACTCAAGGCCAATTTCTGTTCAACCCTCCATTAAAGAAGGTCAAGATGCGAGCCACCGAAAAGGAGCAAGGATGAACCCCAGGAGACTCACACCACGCGATGTACGTCTTCCACGTATGATGGTAGATCTTCCTAGAAGTAGATTTCCTAGCTTTTAACAGCATTGGAATCACTAATTCAGACAAACCCCTATCCTTCAGCACCTAGCTTTCAACAGCCAAGCCGTCAAAGCCAGCGAATGTAAAGCAGGATGGAAGATTGGCCCTTGGGACAGTAGATCCTCCCTGAGAGGAAGCTTCCAAGGAACATCGACGACCAGCCGCACCAGAACGGCATACCAGGCCCGGCGAGGCCAGTCAGGGGCCGCTAAGATGACCGTAACCCCTTCTGTCTCGATCCTGTGTAGAAGTCTTGGCAGAAGCTTGAGAGGAGGAAAGGTGTAAATCAGATGATATTGACCCCACGGTGCCACCAGCGTGTCTGTGCTGTCCGCCAGAGGATCCCGTGACTGTGCCACGAACCTCTGCACCTTTCTGTTGAGCCGAGAAGCCAAGAGATCCACCTCGGGGATGCCCCACCAATGACACAACTGCTGAAACACCTCCGGATAAAGAGACTATTCCCTCTGATCCAACACCTGCGGACTGAGGTATTCCGCCTGACAGTTTTCCACTCCGGGAAAGTGTACGGCGGAAAGGGCTGGAATGAAACGTTCTTCCCTCCGGAGAATGCTGGCTACCTCTAGAGCCACCAGGACACTTCTTGTGCTCTCTTGATGATTGACATAAGCCACGGCCATGGCATTGTCTGATTGAATGCTCACTGGACATCCTTGGAGATAATTCGTCTAATGTTCCAGGCACAGTCTGATCGCTCAGGGCTCCGGAACGTTGATCGGTAGCCTGGACACTTCCATGGTCCAGACCCCCTTAGCAGAATTTCTGTCGGGAACGCCTCCCTAGATAGGCTGGCATGCTCGGTGACTACCGTCCAATACAAGGGGAGGAAGGATTTGCCCTGCCGGAGCACCGGAGGACAAAGCCACCAGATCAGGGACCCTTTTGTACCCTGGCTCAGCTGGATTTGGTTGTTTAGAGAGTGCGGATTCTTGTCCTATTTGAACAGAATCTCCCTTTGCAGGGACCTCGTATGGAACTTTACAAGCAGGACCGGGTCGAAGGTGGACACCATCAGGCCCAGCACACGCATTCAAGTCCGGAGGGCTGGACAGCAGGAGGGGAATTGCAGCCTGCAGTTTCTGGAGTTTTTCCAGAGGAAGGAGTACTCATGCCAAGGCCAAGTCCATTGTCAGACCCAGATAGTCTAGCTTTGTGGAAGGAACCAAGGCAGACTTCTGAAGATTCAGAATACAGTTCGTATGGTGATTTTCAGGTTTTCCACCAGCATAGTAGGAGACACTGCTCGCAGAAGAAGATCGTCCAAGTAGCCCAGGACTGCGATACCCCGCTGACGTAACAATGCTAGCACAGGGGCCAACACTTTCGTGAAGACCCGAGGAGTGGAGGCGAGACAAAAGGGTAATGCCAGAAACTGATAATGCTCCTCTCCCACGGTAAAGCGGAGGAAGAGCTGGGGACCGACACATATTGGAATGTGAAGGTAAGCGTCCTTGATGTCAATGGAGGCAAGAAAAAAATCGCCCTGAAGCAGGGAAGCCACCACCGTGCGAATGGACTCCATTCTGAACTTCTGCACCCGCACAAAGCAGTTCAGTGCCTTGAGGTCCAGAATTGGACGCACCTAGCCTTCCTTCCTGGGGACTGTAAACAGGTTTTTAAAACCCCTGTAAACGTTCCGAAGTCGGAACCAGAACAATCACCCTTTGAAGGAAAAGGTCTTGCACCGCCCCAAAGAGAGCCTGTAAGCGGACCGGGGTCAGTCGCGCAATGGAAGGAAAGAACCTTTCCGGAGGGCCGGAACAAAACTCGATCTTGTAGCCAGACTGTATTACCTCGTGGACCCACTTGTCTTGTACCAGGGAAATCCACGAGTCCGGGAACCAGCAAAAACGTCCACCCACCGCAGATACGGGTGAGGGCGCACCTTCATACTAAAGGAGCCTTGTCCGGGTGTCTGGAGAAGCCCGCTCTTGAATTGCTGGACCAAGTTTGCTTGGATTATCCAGAGGAAGCCCTGAAGGGCTTCGATCCCTTGTCAGTCGACCCGGAGGGACAAAAAAAGAAAAAACTTAGGGCGACAAGGAGGGCCCACATCTACGGAAGAAAGGTACTCTTCCCCCACTAGGTGACCTTTAATGATGTCATCCAGGGTAGCACCAAAGAGATGATCTCCTTGAAAGGGAAGATTAGGCAAGGCCTTATTAGAAGCAGCATTTGAGCCAAAAGACATGCAGAAGGACTACTGCCGAGGCTGAGATCCGAGCCACTAGGCGAGCCGCATCCAAAGAGGCATCACAGATAAACTGCAGCCCCTGGACCAGCTGGTCCACCAGCTCAGCAAAAGCAGGGGGGGGGGGGGGGCTGCTCCCCCTTCAGGTCACTGCGCAAAAGTTTAGCCCATTAGGTCAGAGTCTGCGACACCAGGGCAATGGTGAATATAGGCCTCAGTGCCGAACAAGCCAGGGTGTACATATTGCGGGCAACAGCCTCCGCCTTCCTGTCAGTCGAGTCCTTAAAGGCCGGGGAATCTTCAACTTGGAATCATGGTTGCCTTTTTTAATCTGGAGGGTCCACCACCGGGTAACAGTCCACTTCTTAAGAAGGGACTCCTCATAGGGGTATCGCCAAGCAAATCGCTTAGGGACCCCAAGGGGATACTTTTGCAATTCTGTCAAAATAGGAGGGGGAAGGGAACACCTTTGCCGCTCTGGATGGCTTGTGAGTGCCAAAGGGAACCTGCGCCTCTGTTGCAGCTGCGTCCTCCATCTTTAAGGTCTCATGCACAGATACAATCTGTGAATCAACCAGCGCCTTTTTATGCGCGGCTGCAGAAGTGGAGGAATCCTCCTCGCTATCTGAGGATTCCGGGCGCGTGGTCGCACACCCAGCAAAGTGACCCACATCCGCGCGGCTGAATCAGATTCAGGATCTGATGAGACAGATAAGGCAGGGGAAGGCGGGGGGGAAGCTTTTTGCCAGCCCGTTGCCCAAAAGCCACCTTCACCCGGGACACAAAGGACAAGACCGCTGTCCGTGCATCGATTGATGGTGGGGACCCGAAGGGCCCTGCAGCCTCACAGAGGGGATCAGGTGGGGAGATGTGCTCCAAAGACTGAGTCACCAGGGGGACCCCCACAAAAAAAGTGTAAAACACTGCTAAGGGACAACCCCCACTGCTTTGGCAGCACCACCCGGTTGCCAGTCACAGAGCACCAATTGATCCTCAGCAGGGAGAGGACCCCACCAGACTAACCACCCCACAGAAACCAGGCACTACAGCCACCAGGAGAATCTGCACTGCACATGCGGCGATCAGGAAATGAAAGAATCCAGGAGTCAGCACTAGAGGATGAGGAGGGGCTCCCACCGCCGAAAACGCCTCCCAAAAGGCTCCACAGACAGGGCCGCCACTGTTTTCTATAACAAAGCACTGCTAAATGGCCGCCGGACTACAAAAACATGGCCGCCGTGCATTGCAGCACAAGGCTACAACAAAATGGCGGCACCACGAGGCTCCCAGGGACCCAGAAAGCATTCCTAGGCCTCAAGGACAGGCACAGGCAGAACAGGGGGCCCTGGCAGGAGCCCCCACCAGGTACAACCCCCACACACACAGCCGATTGTTCAGTCACCGGGAGAGCACGCCACGCCCCCCGCCCCCATAATGCCCTACCCCAGAAGGTGGACCAGACTACCCACACAGCCCCAGCCTAAGTGGAGGGGGGGGGGGGATAGGGGACAGATGAGAAGGGGTGCCTGACAGGAAGGAGGGGAACCCGGGGGGTCAGACCATCCCATGGAGGGGCCAGCGTCCACCCCAAAACCCTCCAGGGGGAGAAGGACAGCTACTCATCATACCAGGAACCACACAGGCACCGCTCCAGACAGAACCCTCGCCATTGAAATGGGGGGCTGTCGGCCAGCAGTAACGCTGCAACTCAGGCCGAGACCCTGTCATATGCGACCTCGCGAGGCGTTTAACTTGCAGGCCAGCCCCCGTTCAGTGGGGCTATGTCGCGGCCAACCTAGCACGGAGCTGAGGTCTGCGTGCGCTCGCTGGCCAGACTGGGGTGACCACTGGATCTAGATTATCCAGCCTGATTCCCAGTCCAGCAGTTTATTGTAGATCTCACAGGAAAGAACCAGGAGAAAAAAAATCTATCAAAAAAAAATTGCCAGGAGATCCCAGCAAGAAACTAGGTCCTTACTCCTAACTAGGCAGAAAGAAACTGAGTACCTATACCCCCTGGGACTGCCCATGGGCGTCGTCAGACTTTTTCTGCCTAGTGTCCTACTCCTGTAGGGGGGGGGGGGGGGAGTATAACACAATGGTTAAGTTAAGATCAGGATCTGTGTCCATCAATAAACGAAAGAGAAATAATGAATTTAATTAATTTTGGAATAAGGCTGTATGTAACAAAACAAAATGTGAAAAAAGTGAAGCGCTGTGAATACTTTCCGATGCAATGCTTTGCAAGCGTGCTTAGATCTATAATAAAGCAATAATAATGTTTCAGTGCTGTCCTCACGTTTAGTCTTCTCTACAGATAAGTAATATCAACCAAACCATTGTCAAATTACTTTACATCAAGGCCAGATTTTAGTTTTGTTCCAACTTAAATCTTTTTAACACCAGTGCATTGCTCTGCAATGATCAACATAGGCTCAATACAAGGGCATGTAGAAAACAACTGTGTTCTATGTGATCTGTTCACATCATATATGTGCGTTGGTGTGCATTGCGTAAAAATGCAGCACAACTTCATTTTTACGCAGGGCAACATATGCAACACAACATACTGCACACCCCCCATGTCAAAGCATTGCAGCCATGCAGTCCAGTGTGTTTGCAGTGCATAAAGTCCAATAGAGTGTTTTAAGTGGTTTTGTCATTTTAAATAAAGTTTTAAAAAGTAAACAGCGTGATGCATTGTAACATTGCACTGCACTGTCCCTACAAAACACACACTATCACACGTACGCAGCATATCGTGTGGGGGCTGATGTGAACTATTCCTTAGGCTACATCGATGTTCGATTCTATACAGCTGAAATAGTATAAAAAAGTATATGCCTCTTACAAAAAAAAAAAATCTTTTTGATTTACAGTTAAAAAAAAAAAAAACGAGCAGGCTACAGACTTTAAAATACCACCACCCCAAGCCTATGCCATGTGGTCACAAATCCAGATGTGTGTAAACTGCATATGGCCTCAGAAATGTGTACTTTGCCATTGTCCTATATAACTAAATAATACCATTCTAGCCTTTAGGCTGTTCATCTCCAGTGCTCCTCTTGTACTACTGTTTCTGTTAAATATATTCACACTCATAAAAAAAAAAAAAAAAATCTGTGCGTAGCAAAAGTGTTTATATACAACTCTACACTAAATCATAGAATTGTCAGCCAAGCCTGGCCACTTATCTTCTCATTGAAGATTCCTTACCTTTAGTTCCTGGAGGCTGCAAGTTGTCCCCAGTCAAGGAACACCATCCTACAGGAAAGATGTCCCGGGAGTCATATCGACACCAATAATCAAATGCTCCTCTCCAGCCATCGAAGGTCACAAGAATTTCGCTGCCCCTTACCTCCCCAATGGTAGCTGGGCAAATAAAATGTGGATTTTTCCTGTCCACAGCCTCCAGTTTCATCCCTACCTCAAAATGGTTTTGGGCTGGTGCAGGAGGCTCCTATGAAACAAATCAAAAAAGGTTTAAAACAAAAATTAGCAGAATTTTGTTTCCTACAATTTATATAGCAAGAAAAAAAAAAAAAAAAGGATTGAAGGACAGAGGAAGTTTTTTTTAACTGCTGGCTAATTTGCCTCCTACCGGAGGATTGGATACTGACAATCTAAAAAAAAAAAAATAAATAAAAAAGACTATACGACTGCCTAGGATATAATAGAACCTCTTCTACTACCAGCATACCTCAAATTTGTAGCAAAGTAGTGCCAAACGCATTTTTTTTTCCAGTCATTGAGGGACACAGGAAGCCTTAAACCTTCAGAAAATCCAAAAGCAGTTTACCTGAGGGGTGAGCAATGGAACTAAAATAATAATTTGAACAGAAGACTACCTGCAGCTCAAGGAGACAATATGTCCAAGGCTGTCATCAGAGGAGGCAGAAATATCCACCTGGTAGAACTTATGGTGCTAAAAAGCCCAAGAGGCCCTCACTGCCTTAGTAAAGAGAGCCTTAAAGAGTTAGTTCACCTTTACAAAAAAGCTGCCTATGCAGATAAGGGGTGTCTGTAGTTAAAAACAAACTGTGCAGCTTTGACCAAAGTTGAATAATGCCTGTGCTATAGGCGTAGGCCATTTACATACCCAATTAAGCCTGACCAGAATACTTCTAGGATGTTGCTAAGGACAGCTGAAAAGAGAAACCTTGTGCTACTGAGCTCAAACCAGCTCACGTGTGCTTTATCTTCCCTGACACTGTAGCTTGGAGCTCAGCGTTGGAGAGCTCACTTCTGTGACGGTGGGGGTCCACCAGTAACACTAGGCCCTCTTAGCAACTTGCTATGGGGCAACTGAGCCGAGCCGCAGCTCCCTGTGTCCATTCAGATACAGAGCCGTGGCCCGGCCCTATCTCCTTTTTGGCTCACTGACTTTGACAGCAGTGGGAGCCAATGGTGCCGTCTCAGCCAATGAGGATGAAGAGTCCCGGGCAGCCGAGACACTCCTGCAACATTGCTGGATCAAGATGGGCTCAGATGAGTATGCATTAAGATAAAAAAAAACCTTCTGACTTTACAACCCCTTTAAGATTTGTCAGTATTCCCCAATGGATGACAAAATGTGCTTTAAGGTTCATTTTACACTAGATGCACTGGCATGCATTGATCAACACATGTCACCACATACACACTGTAAAATCATTCACAACATTTCGATGATAAAGATAAAAAATAAATAAATAGTGATACATGCCCTGCTTTTTTTCAAAGCAACATGTGTAAGCACATGTAAGCATCTCGCAGTGTGCATTAACACAAGAGTCAAAACAGTCATTTTCAAGTTTCCTTTACAAACAAAGCTTAGGGAAGTTACTGAAAAATAAAGAAAGTATTGCAGTGCATTTTAAAATGCAATGCAGCATGTGAGTGCATGTCAAGGCGTGTGTTTACTGTGCACTTTGCAGTGTGAATGCACCCTTATTTAAAAAGTGAAAAGGTAATACTTTATATATATTTTTGTTAGGAGATTTCAAATATTAAATGGATACCAATAAAAGCAGCAGTGAGAAAATACAGTATCTGCATTTCTGTAATTGTAGTCCTCCAACAACAAAAAAAAAAATCCTAGATAATTCTTAAAGCTAAGAACAGCTAAGAGTAGCATAAATATTAAAAGAGTAGAAGAGCTTCTAGAAAAATTCAACATCTGCATTTTAGCTGTACCTTGTGAAATATTTTAGCAGGTGCCATTTCTGCCCCATTTAAAGTCTTCAGAAGAAACATTGGCCATGAGGAGGCATTAAGCCTAAAACCTACAAAGAAAAAAAAAGACCATGTCACTGCTTATCTATGATATCACAAATTCCAGCACTATACTGAGGACATTGAATACATTCCTAACTGTAGCTACATCCAACTGCCCATTGCCTTTGTAGAACACCGAGTGGTGAGAAGACTGTGCATGTGTAGGTAGGGAGCAAAGCCAAACACTTGTTGGTGGGTTTCTGGGGTTATGCGTCCAATGCTTGGTCGTACCATCTGTGGGAGGGGGGGGGGGGGGGGGCAGGCGCCTGAGGCAGTCGCAGAGGGTATACCATCACTTCCTGCTATAGGACTTCAGTTTGTAACAAGCAGTGTCAGAAGAATACATAACTCAACCCAACAGAGGGACTGGTGCTGTGTCCGTCAGTGAACCTCAGAAAAAAGACTTTTATGGTAAGACAAAAATCCAGTTTTCTCTTTCGTTTACTGACGGACACAGCTCCATGTCTTCTAGACTATTGGGATGTCCCAAAGCAGTGTCAATATGAGGGCTGGGAAAAACACAGCTAGAGATATAATTCCCAACAAGGCTAAAAACATAGCCAACCAGGTAAAACAGGAGCCCTTTCCAAAATCTACAAACCTCTAACAACACTTTCCTCTTCAGCCATATCCTCCTCCTCCACCACAAATTGGGGAAGAAGCTTCCCAGACCCCGATTCCCTCCACAAGATCTTCGAAGGATATAGAAAAACTCTCAAACTAAAACCTAACGAAGCTTGGAGGGAAACTCAACTTAAAATCCTTCATCGCGCCCATGTCCCCTTTCTACTGGACAAAAGTGACCCGCACTTGGGACTTTCCCCCTATGTAAATGTCTGAGACCTTCTCTGGCACACCGCTTCTGGCTCTGCAACCCTATCTCTGCATTCTGGGACCAAGTTATTGCTTATATCCACAAGATCACCCTGCTAATGATCCCCAAAGATCCCTACCTTCTCATCTTTGGATACTGGGACAAACGATTGCTAACATGGTCTAATGGCCCTTATGCTTACTATCTACCATGGATCCTAACTTGTCTTTTGCTTGCGAGGAAGTCCATTCTTTCAAACTGGATATCAACCTCTGCCCCAACTTTAGGCCAACTTAAACAGGAACTGTGTGCATTATTTCAGAAAGAGTATATCATTACAGACTTCACCCATACATCTTCCAAAGCCCACTTTGATCGTAAATGGTCACTCTTTGCGACCAAGACATGGCCTTCAAGAGTGGTGGACTTCCAGAACAAAAATTTTGCCTATCTCACAGCTCTACCTTTGGACATGGTGGATCAAGACCATAACGCATCTGTTGCTCCTTCACTTGGCTCTAGTCCTGCTGCAGCTCCACCGTGCACCAACATGCTTGGTCCCTCACCGAGCCCTTATGGACCTCCCCCAGTCTCATCCACCCCCTGATCCACTTAAGGGTATTGCCGTAAATTTACTCAGCTTCACTGTCTCCTTTCTATGGGTCTGTTCTGCCTGTCTACCACGTGTCCCCGCCCCCCCCTTCTCACCCCTCCTCTTTCCTTGCCTCCCCCATTCCTTCGTTTGCACTCAGTTTGGTTTATTGTGCTCTATTACACTGGCTGTTTACATTGTACCCCATTGTAAAAATGTTTTTGATACACTTGCTTTTCTTTTGTAATGTTCGTATCTCCAATAAAAATTAAAAAAAAAACAAAAACAAAACACAGGCGCTCATCCAGAACAACTGGGGCTCACCACCAGGCAAAAATTACACCCTCAAGAGGCGGGAGCCTCTGCAACCGCAGCCTGCAAAACTTTGCAGCCTAACGCCGCATCGGAAGATGCAAGTACATCCACCATACTGTAAATGTATTTCCCCTGTGTATTTAGCTGCATTTGGCTTACAGATATTTTTGGAAGTAAACTCTGCATTTACTGTAACCTTGACTGTTCATTAGAGTAACACAAGTTAAATTCTTGCTAGCTGTAGTTGGAACAGAAGGCTGTTTTTTGTTTTAGTTTTATACATTAGATGAAAGTATGAAATACACACCTAACGGTGGTTGTAACATGCCCCCACTTTTTTCACAAGTGCCAATGGGCTGAATCTCTGATGAATCCACCAGTCTCCAGAAGTCATTTTTGTTATCACTTCCATCAAGGCGCAGTCTCAGCCGAGCTCCTGTGAGGCCCACCACAGAGGCAATGCAAGTGGAGGTTGTATTCCTAGGGTCCTGAGCCTCCAGCTTCATTCCAACTTTGTAATCATTGGAGGGCGGAGAACCAGACTGGTAAAGGGGAGAAAAAAATATTTTAATATAAATAGTTTTAAAAGGTACCCGCTCCCACTTCGGCCCAGATCACCTAGGTGATTCAAACAAAAGTTCTCCTCCCCCTGCCTGCAACCTTCTGGGACACATCACAGGCCCCAGAAGGCTACGGGACCATTCACATGCGAATCCATCTGTGAAGGCTACTCGCAGTTGAGATGCCAGTGTCGGGGGCCGGAGGCCCGGTGAAACAAAAAACGGCTTGGTCAAGGACAGCATTGAATCCTTGGAAAGGTGTCTATTAAGCAGCTATAGTTTTTGTAGCTGTTGACTTTTAATTTTAGTACAACTGACTGAAGCTCCTCTTTAACTGCTTCAATACAGGTCACTTTTACCTCCTTCTTGCCCAGGCCAATTTTCAGCTTTTAGCGCTGTTACACTTTGAATGACAATTGTGTTGTCATGCAGCACTATACCCATATAAAATTTTTATCATTTTTTTCAAACAAATAGACCCTTCTTTTGGTGGTATTTAATCACCACCTTTTTTTTTTTTTTTGCTAAATATTGCAAATTTTTAAAAAAACATTTTTTTTCTTTGTTGCTTATAAATTTTGCAAATAAATAATCTTTCTTAACAAATTTAGGCCAAACTGTATTCTACTACATTTCTTTGGTGAAAATAACCCAAATCAGTGTATATTATTTAGTCTGTAGGAAAGTTATAGAGTCTACAAACTATGGTATATATCTGAAAATCAATCCTGATGTACTGACATTCTATCTCATATCTAGACCCAAAAATGCCAGGACAGTGCAAATACCCTAAAATTACCTCTTTTAGGAAAGTAGACAGTACAAGGTATTTAGCAAGAGGCATGGCAAGTTTTTTGAAGTGTAACTGTGTCACAATTTTTTAAAAAATGAAGAAAATCAAAACAAAAAAAATTTTTTTTCAACAAATATATATATATATATATATATATATATATATATATATATATATATATATATATATATATATATTTTTTTTTTTTACATACTGTCACCAGTGAATCACCATCTAAATGGTGTGGCGGTGATCATTATGTAAATAAAATGTTTTAAATGTTATTAATTTTATTACTTTACACTGTGACCAGAGCAATGCAGTGTTGCCACTGTACTACTCAGGAAAAAGGAATTTAGGATTTTTATTTATTTTTTACACACATTGAGATTGCTCATACAGTGCCTTGAAAAATAATTCATACCCCTTTATATTTTCCTAATTTTGTCATGTTACAATCAAAAAAGTAAATGTATTTTATTAGGATTTTATGTGATAGACCAACACAAAGTGGCACGTATTTGTGAAGTGGAAGAAAAATGATAAATGGTTTTCAATATTTCTTTACAAATAAATATCTGAAAAGTGTGGCATGCATTTGTATTCAGCCCCCTCTGATACCCCTATCTAGTGGTCCCAACTGCCTTCAGGAGGTCACCTAATTCGTAAATTACAGGTCCACCTGTGTGTAATTTAATCTCAGTATAAATACAGCGGATCCGTGAAGTCCTCAGAGGTTTTTTAGAGAACCTTAGTGAACCTTAGTGAACAAACAGCATCATGAAGGCCCAGGAACACACCAGACAGGTCAGGGTTAAAGTTGTGGAGAAGTTTAAAGCAGGGTTAGGTGATTTAAAAAAAAAAAAAAAAAACTAGATTTTTGACTTACCGTAAAATCCTTTTTTCTGATGTTCATTGTCGAACACAGCTTCTGATCTTCTTGACTTTTGGGTTATATTGCCCCCTACAGGAGTAGGACCCTAGGTAGAAAAAGAACTTGACTACGCCTATGGGTAGTCCCAGGAGGTAAACTCCCCCCCTCCGCTATAGGTATTCAGTTTTGTTACAAGCAGTGTCAGAAGTAATACAACTCCATGGAGAAATGGATTTTACGGTAAGTCAAAAATCCCATTTTCTTTCGCTCATTGACGGACACAGCTCCTGATCTTCTTGACCATTGGGATGTCCCAAAGCGTGTCAAACATGAGGGGTGGGAACAGCAAGAAAAAAAAAATTCCCAAGGCTAAACCATAGCCAACCAGGTAACAGGAGCTTAACCAAAACAACTGGAGCCCACCTGAAAAACACTACACCCCCAAAGAGGGAACAAGCCCTCTAAACAGTAGCCTGCAAAACCTTGTGGCCAAGAGGCATCCGCAGATGCCAACACAACCTTTAAAATGTTGTGAAAGTGTACACTGATGACCAAGTAGTCGCCTTGCACACCTGCGTTACTGACGCCTGATGATGAAAAGCCCAAGAAGCACTGAGTGCCCGCGCAGAGTGTGCCTTCACAGGGAAAGGAGTAACCTGACCCTTAAGCAAATAGGCTTGAGTCACCGTCTATCTGATCCATCTAGAAATGGTCATCTTTTTGAGGCCCATCCGTAAGCACAAATAGCGAGTCTGACTTCCTAAAAGACCCCTTAGCTGCCAGGTACACCCGAATAGCCCGAACCATATCCAGGGAATGCAACGCAATTTCCTTAGGATGTTTTGGCCTGGGACACAGCGAAGGTAACACAATGTTCTCATTCAGATGAAAAGATGAAAAGCAGAGACCACCTTTGGAAGGAACGGCGGACGACAGGGGTGAAGAACCACCCTATCTTTGTGGACCACCAAATAAGGGGAGCGAAAAGACAACACCTCTGATTCAGACAGAGGTGATAGCCACCAAAAAGGTTACCTTCTGGGATAGCGTAAGCAGGGGAATCTCTCGAATATTTTCAAAGGGAGGCTTCTGTAGAGCTGAAAGCACAAAGTTGAGATCCCAAGGCAGTAGTGGGGACCACACTGGTGGAGTCAAATGTTGAATCCCCTGGATAAAAGTGCGCACCAGGGAATGGGTGGCCAAGGGTCGTTGAAAGAAGACCGCCAAGGCCGACACCTGACCCTTAAATGGTAATCAAGGCCAATTTCTGCTCAACCCCTGTTGAAGGAAGGTCAAGACCTGAGCCGAAAAAGAGCGAGGTTGAATACCAAGCGACTCGCACCACGAAATGTACGCTTTCCACGTACAATGGTAGATCTTCCTAGAAGTAGACATCCTAGCCCTCAGTAGTGTGGGAATCACCGACCCAGACAAACCTCTATCCTTCAGCACCTGGCTTTCAACACCCAAGCCTTCAAAGCCAGCGACTGTAAAGCAGGATGGAAGATTGGCCCTTTGGATAGCAAATCCTCCCTGAATGGTAGTCTCCAAGGGGCGTCGGCGACCAGCCGCACCAGGTTGGCGTATCAAAACCAGTGAGGCCAGTCCGGTGCAACTAGGATGACTAGAATTTCTTCTGCTTCGATCCTGTGCAAAAGTCTTGGCAGTAGCTTAAGAGGAGGGAAGGCGTAAATCAGACAATACTGGCCCAGGGGGCCACCAGCGCGTCTCTGGCATACCCTAGCGGATCCTATGACCGTGCCACAAACATGTGCACCTTCCTGTTGAGCCGAGACGCCAAAACATCCACCCAGGGCTGCCCCACCGGAGACACAGCTGATGAAACACCTCCAAATGAAGGGATCGCTCCCCTTGGTCCAACGCCTGCCGACTGAGATAATCTGCCTGTCAATTTTCCACCCCTGGCATGTGTACAGCTGGGAGGGCTTGGAACAAAACATTTTGCCCATCGAAGAATGCCGGCTACCTCCAGAGCTGCCAGTACACTTCTTGTTCCACCCTGGGGATTGACATAAGCCATGGCTGTGGCATTGTCCGATTGGATTTGCACCCGATACCCCTGAAGGCGATCCATCCAGTGATTCAGGCATAACCTGATCGCTCAGAGTTCCAGTACATTGATTGGGAGTATTCCGATCCAGGTCACCTCCCCACCCGGACAGACTGTCATCCGTGGTGACCACTGTCTGAGATAGGGGGAGAAAAGATTTGCCCTGGCGAAGAGCTGGAAAGCGAAGTCACCAGATCAGAGACCCTTTTGTTTTTCAGCTCAGCCAGATTTAATTGTCCAGAGAATTCGGACACTTGTCCCATTTGGCCAAGGTCTCCCTTTGCAGGAACTTTATATAGAACTGTGCAAGCTTAGGTGGGAGTATCTGTCCACAGGACAACTAATAGTCATGCACTCCACAAATCTGGCCTTTATGGAAGAGTGGCAAGAAGAAAGCCATTGTTGAAAGAAAGCCATAAGAAGTTCAGTTTGCGAGAAGCCATGTGGGGGACACAGCAAACATGTGGAAGAAGGTTATACCAGTCTACAGTGCTCAAATACACAACAGTGCAACAGATGAAACATTAAACAATACAGTGAACAAATTCAAAAGTCCTTTTTCAAATATCTCTAGTGTCAAAAAAATTATGCTCCTTCCCCATGTGATGTGAAACCAAAACATAAAACATGTCATCTCACTGAAGAATTTTTTTTGTTGGTTTCAAGTTTTAGTGGTATTTACATCACACTGTGAATGGACATCATTTTTTGGACACTATAGATATTTGGAAAAGGACCTTTGAATATGTTCACTGCATTGATTATTGTTTCACCTGTTGCACTATTGTGTATGTGAGCACAGTAGACTGATGTAACCATCACGTTTTTATATTTTATTTTTTTTTTCCATTTATTTTTTGTTGTTTTGGATACCATTGCACTTGACTCACCATTTGCTTGTTGCATCATTATCATCACTGCATGGCATTGATTTGTTGAAGACCAGTATCACAGAGAATACTTACATTTTCTAATAGTGCAGCACCACATTTCTATATCTCTTTTACTCTAGTATCCACGGAATAGCTATATCGGTGCTTGGCGATCCTTAGGTAATTTCTAATCATTTTTAGGTGCTAGCGTGGAGGCTCTCACTCGCTACACAATGTGGAAGAAGGTGCTCTGGTCGGATGAGATCAAAATTTAACTTTTTGGCCTAAAAAGCAAAATGCTATGTGCAGCAGGAAACTTACACTGCACATCACCCTGAACACACCATCCCCACCGTAAAACATGGTGGTGCCAGCATCATGTGGGGATGCTTTTCTTCAGCAGGGGCAGGGAAGCTGGTCAGAGTTGATGGGAAGATGGATGGAGCCAAATACAGGGCAATATTACAAGAAAACCTGTTAGAGTCTGCAAAAGACTTGAGACTGAGAGGTAGGTTCACCTACCAGCAGGACAACAACCCTAAACATACAGCCAGAGCTACAATGAAATGGTTTAGATCAAAGCATAATCATGTGTTAGGATGGCCAAGTCAAAGTACAGACCTAAAACCAATTGAGAATCTGTGGCAAGCCTTACAAATTGCTGTTCACAGACGCTCTCCATCTAATCTGACAGGGCTTGAGCTATTTTGCAAAGAAGAATGGGCAAACATTTCAATCTCCAGATGTACAAAGAGACAACCCCAAAAAAGACTTGCAGCTGTAAATGCAATTAAAGGTGGTTCTACAAAGTTTTGACTCGAGGGGGGGCTGAATAGAAATGCACGCCACACATTTCAGATATTTGTAACATTTGTAAAAAATTCTGAAAACCATTTATCATTTTCCTTCCGCTTCACAATTATGTGCCACTTTGTGTTGGTCTATCAGATAGATTCCCAATAAAATATATTTACGTTTTTTGGACATAACATGACAAAATGTGGAGAATATCAAGGTGTATGAATATTTTTTCAAGGCACTGTTCCAATAAATTTCATTGGTATAAGCCAGTGTTAATTTCGTAGACTAAAACATTTTTGTCTACTAAATTAACGCGGTTTTAGTCAACTAAAACAATTCAGATGACTAAAACTGAAATGTAATTTTAGTCAAAAGACTATGACTAAAACTAAATCAAAATTTGGCATCAAAATGAACGCTGCACTACCGCATAAGAATAAGTAGGGGTATCTACTAAACTGCTGAAAGACAAAAAAAAAAAAAAAAAAGGCTTATTTTATTTTTTTTCTTAATATTTAATGTTGGTAATATATTCAGGTAATATGTTCAATGGCATTACAGGCAAAAGAGTTTACAGGTTTTTTTTTTTTTATATATTTTATAATTGCAATTCTGTTTGTCAAAATGCATTTTTTTTGGGTGAAAAGATGTTGTTGTATATCACAACGGCTTAAAACTGTGTCTTGTTCACACTGCTGCGGCTTCAAAATCATGTGACTTTGAATTCGACATCCCTGCGCGACTTCATCACGGCTTGCATTCGACTTCTTTAACAGAAGTCAATGCAAGTCGTGTTGAAGTCGCACCAAAGTAGTGCAGGAACCTTTTTCTAAGTTGCACCGATTAGAACGGTTCCATGGCCTTTAATGGGGCGCAACCTGCCATGCGACTTTGAACTCTCATGTCGCATGAAAAGTCACAGCAGTGTGAACAGGGGCTCATACCATAAATAACAACATGTTATTAGATTTTTACTCCAGGGGTACATAATGAGTTTTGAAATTTTAGAGTGTTGCATTACAAATTACCTAAAATTTGATTTTAATCCACTATAGCGTACTGGAGGTTTTAGTCGACCAAAATACGACAAACAATTCAGATGACTAAAATACAACTAAAACTGCATTTTAGTCAAAAGACTAGGACTACAAACAAATCGAAATATGATGTCAAAATTAACACTGGTATAAACAACCATTTTTACTGAATGAAATTGGTTCATTAACCTTCAGTTCCTAACTTTTTTCTGAAGCATTTCTCTAGTTTCCATCAACACTTGTCAAATGTTCACAGTCACTGACCATTATTTCCGCTACTAACTCTGCAATCTGATAGTCATTTCTAGCATTAAATACGGTGAACATTATATGCAGCCATACGTCAAGGGCCACAGTTTAGGCCCCATATATCAGTGCTTAGCCTCTTAACAGTGCTAGCCTGTTAAGAGAATATGGGAGACTGCCATGGCTTACTTCTGAAAACGCTACTTGCTTGGCCATTATGCTAACTGAATGGCTCTGAGACACTGATCTTGAGTAAGAATGAAGATTAAGAGGACTGGTTCTAGAACAGAGTCTAGAAGTTCTTTGAAACCAGAGACAGCAGTCAACCAGTCATTTTGGAAGCCAGCAATGGTACCCCAATTTCTCTATCACTGCAGATTAGCTGCAAAACATGCATTGCTGGTAATACTTGAGCACTGGGTTATGAAGCATTGCCTTATTAGGTTTGCACTGTACGTGAGCAGTAATGGCTTTTGAAATCACATTTTTTAGATCCTCGCTATTTTAATTTAACATTTAAACCAGTAATAAAATCAATTTTCAGGGTACTTTTCTACCGTGCCCCTATAGCCTTCCACGCAGCTTCACTTTTCAAACATCTCACCTGTCTGAAGCAGTGTGTTGGGGCCGGCTGAGATCCCGTCTCCTTCAGGTATTTCTCCCAGCTGAAGTGCCCTAAAAATAAAACATTTTATAGTAAATACTACAGTATGCCACAGCAGAAGATCAAAGCACCTAATTCTCCTTACAACTCCACTGAGAAGAAGACATTTTCTGGTATAACAATACATTTCAGGTGTACTTTTCAAGCAGATCTAATTAGGCTAGAAATTAGGTTATGGTACGTGCACATGGAGGCCTTTTCTATGTCACTTATAAATGTGAGGTGATCGGCAAAGGATCAGCATTACTTATACTGCTGCTCCATCATTGCTGGGGGTAAAGTGGCACTTTTCCATACCTCCTTTTATACAAGAACGGATTTTGCACACTTTGGAACCACAGCTTGGTATTGTATGCTATTATTAGGCTTATGATCTACCAGAACACCCAGATCCTTCTATACCATTTATTCCCCCAGTTGTACCCCCCAGTATGTATGATGCATGCATATTCTTAGCTGCCAAATGCATAACTTTACATTTACCAACATTAAACCTAATTTGCCACATAGTTGCCCAATGAAACAGTGCATTGAGGTCAGCTTGTAAGTTGGAGACATCTTGTAAGGAAGTTATTCCACTGCAAAGCTTGGTGTCATCTGCAAACACTGAAATGGTACTTTTAATTCCGGACCCTATATAATTTATAAATATATTCATAAGTAAGAGTCCCAACACTGAACCTTGGGGTAAACCAAAAATAACCTTAGACCATTAAGAGTAAGAATCATTAACCACTGCTCTCTGAATTCTGTCTTTTAGCCAGTTTTCTATCCATTTACAAACTGATTTTTCCAAGCCAGTAGACTTTACCTTACACATTAGCCGTGTGTGAGGAACTGTGTCAAACGCTTTTGCAAAATCCAAGTTTACATCCACAGCCACCCCTCTGTCCAAGGTTTTACTTACTTCCTCATAAAACTAAATCAGGTTTGTTTGACAACTTCTGTCTTTCATGAATCCATGCGGTCTGTTGCTTAAAATATTTTTTTTCCAGCAAGAACTCACCTATGTGGTCTTTTATTAAACTCTCAAGTATCTTCCCGACTGTAGAAGTTAAACTAACAAGTCTATAGTTACTTGGCAAAGACTTTGATCCCTTTTTAAATATAGGCATCACATAGGCCCTACACTAGTCCAGCGGTACTATTCTAGTCATTAAAGAATTCCTAAAAATTAGAAACAATGGCTTTGAAATGACAGAGCTCAACTTTTTAGAGATTTGTGGGTGTATGCCATCTGGACCCATTAATCTTTTTAGCTATCTGTAAAGGGGTAATTCTTCACAAGTCTACAAGTGTAAGGAGCATTCTTCATGTACTTTGTGGTTTATGGCGTTTCAAGGAGCATTCTTCACAATGACCATCACTTTAATGATTCAGGACATGTAGATATATCTAGTAATTTTTAGCAGGGGCTCCCTAAGACAGGGCTTGACAAATTTGCCTGAAATCTAGGAGCCAGCTAAAAAAGTTAGGAGCCAGTTTTTTTTTTTTTTAAACTAACAACCAAGCTTTATTTAATAAAACTGATACTAAATTTACACATAAATACGACTAGAACCCCACTCTCCTATATAGCGCAATTGGATGGAAACAGACTGTCTGTCTCTTTCCATCCGATGCCATCTGATCGGATACACGGGATGGATAGAAAATAGAACCACCATCCGTCTGTTTTTGGCGGGCAGGGTCAGATGGCGGCAGATTACAGCTCCATAGAGGAGACTCAACGGTCCGATCAGGTCTGCCTGAAAAACTGACAGGCGGACCTGATCAGACAGCCCGTGTGAAAGGGGCCTTTGGCTGTGGCATGGCGATGAGGAAAAAAAAAAAAAAGATATATATATATTTATATATATATATATATATATATATATATATATATTTTTTTTTTTAATAAGAATTGAAGAAAAAAAAAGAAAACATTTTTTTATTTTTTTTTTAATAATTAAAAAAAAAAAGAAAAAATTATTATTTTTTTTACATTTAAAAAATAAATTAATAATAACCACCACACTCCCTGTCCACTTACCTTTAAGCAAAGGTAACTGGACAGAGAGATGAAGCCTTAAAAAACTTCCCTCTCTTCTCCTCTTTGGAAGGAGAAGAAAAGGCATTGAGAACATGCATTACTCCCGGCCACCACAAGAGGGCGCCAGTTCCCCTAGCTTCTCATCTCACAGAAGAAGGCCGAAAAGCCGGGGACTAAATTTCTGGACGGCGTGGAAGTCCGTGAACTCGAAGAGGAGGTGGGGGGCGCAAAAGGGACAGGACAGCTCAAGCAGGGCACCCCAGGCGCCAGGTCGCTAATTCTAGTCGCAAATGCGACCTGGCGCCCGGGATTTGTCGAGGCCTGCCCTAAGACCATAAAGCTTTAAGGGTTCCTCTGTTTTAAAAAGGTTGAGAAAGACTGTTCTAGCATGTGGAAGTGACCCAGTGGATTTACAGTCACCTGAATCACTTTTACAATAAAAATAAAAAAAGTTAATTTATCCACGTACTTTGTGGTTTATGGCGTTTTTGACCCTTGCCAAGGGCCCATACATTAAATGCTCTAAAACATGGGTGTCCAACCTTTTGGCTTCTCTGGGCCACATTGAGTGCAGAGAAATTTAAAATCGGGCCGCATATAAAATATATACTATAGTTAAGGTATACAAGTAATAAAATGCCGCCGCACCCTTCCCGCACCGCTGCACCCCCCCGCACTAATTTAACACAACTAGAGGATGATGAAATGAAATGGAATCAGTATACAGAGGTTTACTTCTTCTGAGAGATATTAAAAGGAACACTCTAACCACCATGACCACTTCAGTGATTTGAAGTGGTCATGGTGGTAGGAGTCAGAAGCACATGCTCGTCCCCCCCCCCCCCCAGAGGCAGCCTCTGCCTACCGTTAGTTGGAAGCTGCTGTGGCTATGCCCCCGACCCAACTTCCTTCCTCCCCAGCAAAAAAAAAAAATTGTCAGGGGGCAGTGGGCCGCATTGCCTGGGCTTCCGGGCCGCATGTGGCCCCCGGGCCGCAGGTTGGACATGCCTGCTCTAAAAGGTGTATACTGAGCTAAATGCAACAATTTCATAAATCATAGTAGGCTTAATTCACAAATAAAAACAGCAGAATAAGTGTGGGGGGACATGGGACGGGTGGCTGTTTGCCTTTGCCTTCTAGCTATTTTTCTCTTGGTCTCCTTTCTTTTCTGGCTCTTTCCTTCTCTCTTCTGTTTTCCTGATTTCTTGCATGGTTTTTTCTCTCTCTCTACCCATTGAGATGTGGGCTGTTCTTCTTTTCCTTTTCTTTATGGTCTTCTGCTTTTCCGTTTATTAACTTTCTTGGGGGTCTGGCTGCTGGAATGGCGTTCTTGACTCAGGCTCCGGAACTCTGGTTTGGGTTTTCTGCTATGGGCCAAGGATGCTTTCTACTATTTGAACGTTGGTGGGAACCGGTTGGTTTCCCCTTTTGGGGAGGGAGGCGGGGGGGGGGGCTTCACCCTTTCGTGGACACAGTTTGTGCCCTTTGGGGGTGTCTGGGGGGGGGGAGCCCTCTGCTGGCTGATATCTTATTGGAGTTTGGTGAGTCCTCTGGACTCTTGATGTATCTCCTATGGAGGGGACTACAGCTGTTGCGATTTAATGTATTTTGCTGTTTATTTTTATCACTGACTGCCTAGTTGCTAATACTGTCTGGAGTCATGTTTTGTTATGTATTTTCCGGGTACGGGGTGCCTTTTCGCAGGCCACCCCCTTTTCTCTTGCCTATGTTTTCTACATTTTCTATTTTATGTTGTATTACTGCAATGTGTTGTTTAAAATCAATAAAAAAACTATTGAATACTAAAAACAGCAGAATAAGGTTAAACCTTAAAGTTATTTTCAGGCAAATGAGGTTTGAAAACTACATTCACATCTCTGAATCGAAAGATTCTTATGTTTTGTGAAGTGGACCTATTGTGTCAACATGAAAAAAACACTGTGTCAAATAGAATCCAATTTAATAGCAGTAAATCATATTCAAAGTAATTGCAGAATGATGCAATGTTCTCCCAACAGGACTACATTACAGACTGTAGAAGTCATATCCTTGAGTCACTACTCAGTGAGTCATAGATCCAGAAATAATATGCATCAGAGTACTTTTGGGACAGCTTACCTGCATACCTATTCCAGGTCACAGAATCACTAAGTAGTATAGCAAGGAAGATAAGGAAGCTACTACCCAAGCTTACTATTTAAAAACAAATGAGCAATAGTAGCTCCATTGTTTTATCCCCACATGCTCCTTTCAAAGTGCTGTTCTTTACCTTCTTTTTGGGAAATCACTAGCAATCGTCTAGAATCTGTTTGGTTTATGGTTCTCTCTGAATCCAGTTCACTGTCTGTTGAGTTTGCCCATGGCACCCAGAACAAGAGTAGAAATCAGATATTGCCCACTAGTTAGTTATTGCCTGTTGGCCTCTGTCATTATACCATCAGGCAGACATAAGCTGGGTACACACAGATTAAAATTCGGCTGGTTCAACAGGAACCAGCCTAATTGCAATCTGTGTGTAGCCCTCCCAGTTCCACAGAAGGCAATCATTAGATCGGTTTCTTTTAAATGGGACTGCTGGAAAACCTTGTTCAATTAGCCAATCTCCCAACCAATGTTAAGATACTCCCTTCTCATAATTGCATATCTATTCACCTTCTTTCTGAATGTATTTACCAATTCTAATCGGGAATAATACCTGGATTTACACTGACTGTACTCTTTAATGGTCTGTTCGTAAACTTGGAAAATAATAAAACATTATTCTTTAATAAAATGATTACAAGGAGGGTGTAACTAGAAACTTAGCCTTTTAAAACTATGGAAACAGTGTGGTACCCAGATTTGGACTTTAGGCAAATAATTACAGTATATTTTCAGTTATCACATAGGTTAAATTATTACCGGGGTAAAAACTTGTGTGTCTTTTACATTTTTACAATTTTTTTTTTTTTTTTTTTTACAATTTTTCTAAATTTAGAGATTAGTTACATAGTTAGCCTCGTGGAAAAAAGACACCTCTGGCTCTGAGGAAGAGGCTGAGCCTCGAAACGCGTCAGCCGTCATCTTAACAGGATTATGGACAAACACACATGGACTATTCCTGATACTGGAGCGACTGAGCTTGATATGATTATTTTCTACCTTTATTTGTGAGTAGCCATTTTTTATGTTGCATAAATAAAGCCTATTATTGAGGATAATGCGCTAGGTCGGTGCGCCCTTTCTTTGTTTCTTTTTGCCTTTGGGCAGCTCTGCACTTGCTCAGTTTTCAGTAAGTTTCTATGCTGAGCATTTCCTCCCTTTCACACCAGAGCAGCCCATGTGACTATAAAGACACATGTGGGCGTATACACAGTGGTAAATGACAGCCCACTCCCTCCCTCCTCCTCCATGCCCACTAACCAGCTAAACACAATGGGGGTAGGATATTACATGTAGACTGATGGAGGCTACACCTCCTTCTCATTCTAAGACACAGGCTGGAGGGGCGTGACAATTTGTGACTGGCAGAAATCCACACACACCATAGTATTTGCACAAATTAATAAGATTTCATTTCAAATATACAGTATCTCACAAAAGTGAGAACACCCCTCACATTTTTGAAAATATATTTTATTATATCTTTTCATGTGACAATACTGAAGAAATTACACTTTTCTACAATATACAGTAGTGAGTGTACAGCTTTTATAACAGTGTAAATGTGTTGTCCCCTCAAAATAACTCAACACACAGCTATTAAGGTCTTAACCGCTGGCAACAAAAGTGAGTACACCCCTAAGTGAAAATGTCCGAATTGGGCCCAAAGTGTCAATATTTTGTGTGGCCACCATTATTTTCCAGCACTGCCTTAATCCACCTGGGCATGGAGTAGAGCTTCACAAATTGCAACTGGAGTCCTCTTCCACTCCTCCATGATGACATTACGGAGCTGGTGGAGTTGCGCTCCTCCATCTTTCGTTTGAGGATGCCCCACAGATGCTCAATAGGGTTTAGGTTAGGGATCGACCGATATCCGTTTTTCGTTGCCGATACCGATATTTTGACCATCGCATATCGGTATCAGCCGATATGGGCCGATATTTTGTACATTTAAGTTTTGAAAAATAAAACAAATTTCGACACAAATCTGTTACTGAACACGTTAATGTTTATTTATTAACTAACATTAAGGGCTCGTTCTTCACACCTTAACTGCATCAAAACTGGTAGGAAAACTGCACTTGCAGGGACATCCGTTTCACATCATCTGATTGTGAAAGATGCATAAACTGCTGCAGTAGTGCACTCAATCACTGCAAATATTTTAAATCACTACTGCAGCAGTGCAGTCAGTGGCAGCAAAACTGCTAGAAACAAGCTAGACAACAGATAGACAGTGGATTGGAGTCAGTGGACTACTGCTGCAATAGTACACTCACTGCAATGATTTTAAATCACTACTGCAGTCAGTGAAAGCTGCTAGAAAAAAAAAGCTAGACAGTGGACTGGAGTGGACACTAGTACTACTACACTTTTCAATACTCCCAGTTAAGTAGAATAATATACTGCAGAAAGCAGAACATTTCAGCATATTCATGTTCACCTGTTAAACGGCTTCTTTTTTTTCATATAATGCTGCCACTTCATTAACATGCTCACTTGGTACAGGAGGAGAGGAGGAGCAGAGAGAGAGAGGCATCTTCTAGCATGGGAAGCAAGTCTTTTGTAGCGTGCCTCATTTTCTTTCCACCACTGAAGAGGATCACCACTTCTTCTGTCAATTACTGGTTCCTTCAAATATAGATGAAGTTCATCATCCAGGCTCATTATTGCAGAGTCAGAAGAATCCCCTGCATGAGGCCCCAATAAAACACTGAAAATGCCATGATTAGTTCAACCACGATGAAGATTCTCTTCAGTGGTGGAAAGAAAATGAGGCACGCTACAAAAGACTTGCTTCCCATGCTAGAAGATGCCTCTCTCTCTCTGCTCCTCCTCTCCTCCTGTACCAAGTGAGCATGTTAATGAAGTGGCAGCATTATATGAAAAAAAAAGAAGCCGTTTAACAGGTGAACATGAATATGCTGAAATGTTCTGCTTTCTGCAGTATATTATTCTACTTAACTGGGAGTATTGAAAAGTGTAGTAGTACTAGTGTCCACTCCAGTCCACTGTCTAGCTTTTTTTTTCTAGCAGCTTTCACTGACTGCAGTAGTGATTTAAAATCATTGCAGTGAGTGTACTATTGCAGCAGTAGTCCACTGACTCCAATCCACTGTCTATCTGTTGTCTAGCTTGTTTCTAGCAGTTTTGCTGCCACTGACTGCACTGCTGCAGTAGTGATTTAAAATATTTGCAGTGATTGAGTGCACTACTGCAGCAGTTTAAGCATCTTTCACAATCAGATGATGTGAAACGGATGTCCCTGCAAGTGCAGTTTTCCTGTTAATTGTCCTGTTTTTGCAGCATGCTGCTCTTTCAGATTATAAAAATGCTGTTCTGGACTTGTCTTTTTGGCAGGAACCTCCTGCACCTCCTGTTAAATATCTTCTGTCTGCCATTGTTTTGCCTTGGCCAATACATCTTCAGAAGAGAAAGCATGGTTCTTGTATCAAGGATTCAAAAGACTTGCCAGCACAACCTTTTAAATCTCATCATGCTTCTCAAAACATATAATCAAAGCTCTCTGGCTTGACACACCATCAATTGAAAGTTAGAGGGTGTTGTGTGCCATGACACTGAGGTCTGACATATCAGCAAGCCACATTCCTTCCTGCATGTTTGCTCCGCTGTCTCAAAGGAGCACAAGCATTACTCAGTCTTTGGTGATTCCCCATTCTTCAAGCATGCCTAAAAACATTTCTCTACTGTACTCCCCAGTGTGGGATCCTTGCATCTCTTTTGTATTCAAGACCAATTGCCTTTTTGTCCATAAGCTGTCAATGAAGTGGCATGTACGATTCATTAGTGACTCTGTTTGTCCTCCTCCTGACCAGCAGTCAGTCGTGAATGAGAGTGAGTTGTCAGCATTCTCTGGTTGCAGCATAGCCTTTACTTTCTCAACGACCTTTTGGTAAATCTTTCCCAGCATTTCGGTTTGATACTTCTCACTCTTCAGTGTGTAGCTTGGCTCAAGTATAGACATCAACCACTTTAATCCTGAGTCGGACACCATTTTAAATGGCTGGTTATCAGTGACCATCATTCTCTGTGATTACTCTGTCCAGCAGTTGGGATCTTCCATCTGAATCTAGACTGACACCTGTTTTTTTTTCTGAAACATATATGTTATTGTTGCCTGGGATAGTGGAGGGAGGTATTTCAAAATCACATTCATTTTGTTTTTTCTGTGCTGCATGATATAATTCAATATGATGAACTCTTAGATGGGCCCAAAGTTTTGACATATTTTTGTAGTTACTGATCCCATGCTTCTATTTTTTGTGCATGTGTTGCACAGTGCTGCTTTTCCTGGAGATGGTTGAGACAAGAAATAATCCCAGACCACACTTTTACTTTTTCTGTCTTCATCCATCTCCACTGCAATTTGAAAGAGACAATACGTTTAAAAAAAATGGCTGGCTGGCTGCTGGCACCCTGGCCTGCTGTGGGTGGCTTGCTGGCATCCTGTTGTGGGTCGGTGGCTGACGCCTGGCAGTGTGGGTGGCTGGCTGGCAGCCTGTTGTGGGTCGGTGGCTGACGCCTGGCAGTGTGGATGGCTTGCTGGCACCCTGTTGTGGGTCGGTGGCTGACGCCTGGCAGTGTGGGTGGCTTGCTGGCACCCTGTTGTGGGTCAGTGGCTGGCTGCTGTCACCCTGTTGTTGGTCGGTGGCTTGCTGGCACCCTGTTGTGGGGTGCTGCTGACACCCTGTTGTGGGTCGGTGGCTGACGCCTGGCAGTGTGGGTGGCTGGCTGGCACCCGGTTGTGGGTTGGTGGCTGAAGCCTGGCAGTGTGGGTGGCTTGCTGGCACCCTATTGTGGGTCGGTGGCTGACGCCTGGCAGTGTGGGTGGCTTGCTGGCACCCTGTTGTGGGTGGCTTGCTTGTAGTCACCCTGTTATGGGTAGCTGGCTTGCTGGAACACTATGGTGGGTGGCTGGCTTGGTGTCACCATGTTGAGGGTGGCTTGCTGGAATACTGTGGTGGGTGGCTGGTTTGGTGTCCCCCTGTTGTAGGTGGCTGGCTTGGTGTCACTCACCCTGGACTGTTGTAGGTGGCTGGCTTGCTGGAACACTGTGGTGGTTGGCTGGCTTGGTGTCACCCTGTGGGCGGCTGACTTGCTGGAACCCTGTTGTGGGGTGGGTGGCCCGCCGCTGGCACCCTGTTGTGGGGTGGGTGGCTGGATGCTGGCCTGGCACCCTGTTGTGGGTCGATGGCTGGCGGCTGGCACCCTGCTGTGGCTGGCTGGCACCCTGTGGTGTGTGGCTGAGGCCAGGGCCTGTGGCTGGCTGGCACCGTGACCGGACTGCAGCTGCACACACTTTGAGGCGTGGGAGACGGTCTTAGAAGGCAGAACCTGTCAAATTATAGGCCCAGCGCGCAGAGACACGTGAAGCAACACACGCAATGACGTCACGTGTGTCGCGCGCAATATCTGTAACTTCCGGGGCAGATTCCGATATATCGGGGAAAGTGCATATCAGTCCTCGATATTTTGGCCTTGCTGATAATCAGTCGATCCCTAGTTTAGGTCTGGAGACATGCTTGGCCAGTCCATCACCTTTACCCTCAGCTTCTTTAGCAAGGCAGTGGTTGTACAGATACTGTAAATTTGTATGACAATTTAAAACAGTTTATTAATATTAATTATTTATTTTTACTCTGTATTCCAAAGGCTGTTTTTGTTTTTTAACATGTGACCAGCAGGAGATGACTAGAAGCTACTCCTGCTTATGTTTGCCGGCAGACAGGCTGGGAAAGAGCTTGGTCGCGTAACAGATCTATATAGATTAGGAAAAAGGTACTTGGATATTTTTTTTTTTTTAATTAAAATAATTACAGTGCCATCATTGACATCCAGAAATAGAAGGGACAATGTAAACTAAACAGTATGTGTTTAATATCACTTTAAGCCAACATATCAGCTACACAGGGAGTGCACTGTTTTCCATGAGTCAGCAGACTCTGCACGGTTAGAAGAAGCAGTAAAGCACAACAATTGTGAAGGACTGCAAAGGAAGAAGCAGAACCTGTGTATGTAATGAGCTTACCTGCAGCACTTGCATATATATACAATTACGTTTTTAGGGGAAAAAAAAAACATCGATATATTATTTGTATCAAGCAGATATCTTTTACATGTGTATCTAAAAAAAAAAAAAAAAAGACTATACATTGCACCTAAAATATATTATTTCTGTCCACTATTTATCTAGGAACTGAGAGAGAAGTACATTTCTGCTGAGAACTCCCGAGTTTGTACTAAGAAAGAATACTAGAACCATGTGTCAACATAGCAGGAATTTTAAGCTAGATCTTTTGGCTATACAGGGGTTTTAAAAGCTGGGGGTTTTGGCTATGGATATATTTTATTGTATGCCGATATGAATACAGACAGGATAAGCTATACCTTGATGAGTATGCGTATCAGCAGGTCTGCCATGTCTCCTCCCATCTTTCCAGTCTGCCGCTAAAAAATGATATACACTGATGAGATACATACACAGTATGTTATTTGTAGTTTTATATATGTGAGCAGTTTTAAGGTTATGTAAAGCTCACATTCAGAGATATAACTTTTACATGACTGAGATAAAAATAAAGGTCTGTTTAATACTCACATGCACAGTTCAAGCCAAACTATATAAAAATAAACTGTGAATACTTGGGAAAAAAAACATGAATAGACCTGCAGGGCCATGCTACCCATAACAGGAAATCTACTCGCAAAGCAATGGGCAAAATAATTGTGTAAGCACAAACTTTCTTGTCACTGGTGGCCCTTAAGTCATGCAAAGAGGAGTATATGTGCCATGTCAGCCATTAGTATGTATAAGTGCAGTTGGGGAGACCAGATCAGTATGACAGAACTAGAAATCGTGGGGAAATGGCAATGGATTGATTAGTGATACACAAAATAAACACCAAAGCATAGCTACTATTCACCTAAAAGGTACCAGATAAGCAGCGCAGTTAAACAATACACCTACTATTCTACACAAGTCAAACTGCATCTCTCACTGTAAGATTTTACAATTTAAAGCTGAACTACAGACAGACATAAACAGGCAGGTTATTGCAGCTCTTTTATTCATTAACTCATTTGTAAATACATTTTTAAATGCAATCAGTGCAAATAGATGAATGTGACTTGTCATCTGCCTCTTGTCATACTCTATACAACAGAGTTCAGAGAGGGGGAGAGAGAAGCAGCACAATGAGCCAATCAGCTGTAGTGCAGTATAAGGAATATGCTGATAGAAGGAGAAATCAGAGTGAGACAGAGATCAGTTCATCAGTTACTGCTTTTCCTTTCCAGTCAGTGGGTGGGGATGGGGATGACACCTATACACCAATCAGCCATAACATAACCACCCACCTAATATGGAGTATGTCCCTCTTTTGCCGTCAAAACAGCCCTGACCCGCTGAGGCATGGACTTCACTTGACCTCTGAAGATATGCAGTGGTATTTGGCGCCAAGCCATCAGTAGCTGATCCTGCGAGTTGCGAGGTGGGGTCTCCATGGATCAGATTTCCCATAGTGCATCCTGGTGACATCTCTCTCCCAGGTAAGAAATGCATATGCACCCGGCCATCTAAATGATGTAAAGGAAAACGTGATTCATCAGACCAGGCCATCTTTTTCCATTGCTCTGTGGTCCACTTTTGATGCTCACATGCCCTTGTAGGTACTTTTGGCTGTGGACATGGTCAACATGGGTACCCTGACTGGTCAATGGCTCTGAAGCCCCATAAGCAAACTGTGATGCACTGTGTGCTCTAACACCTCTCTTTCAGAACAAGCATTAACTTTTACAGCAATCTAAGCTACAGTAGCTCTTCTGTTTTATTGGACTACACAGACAAGCCTTTGCTCCCCACATCAGTGAGTCCTGGCTGCCTATGACTGTGTCTCTGGTTCATCGGTTTACCTTCCTTGGACCACTTTTTGTAGGTTTTGACCAGTGCAGGCCAGGAACATCCCACAAGAGCTGCGGTTTTGGAGCTGCTCTGACCCAGTTAAGCCATTACAATTTGGCTCTTGTCGTAGTTGCTCAAATCCTTATGCTTACCCTTTGTTTTCTGTTTTCAACACATGAACTTTAGGGACAACATGATCACTTACTGCCTAAAATACCCCACCTACTTTCAGGTGCCACTGTAACGAGATAATCAATGTTATACACTGTATCTCTCAGTGGTCATAATGTTGATGGCTGATCAGTGTAAGTGTTAATAAGCTGCAGCAGAGAAAAAGAAAAGTGCTCTTGCCCTGCCAGATAGGGCTTTGTGGTACAGTTGAGATTTGTAAATTTCAGAACTGGATGGACAGAAGTACAAATTCTTTGGCCGGTAAAACAGCTCCTTTATGTGTATTTCATTTGTTTATTTACTGTGGCTGTTTGCCTAGAGTTCAGCTTTAAACCACTGGCACAATGATGCAAAAAAAATATTCTAATGCTGAACATCAAGCCCTGTTACCCTGAGGAGGGGCATATTATTGGGCCAAGAGCAACAACTATCTAAAAATATAGAAATAGTTTTTAAACATGCAGAAAAAAAAAAACATTTTCTAAAGGCAACATACCCATGTAAAAAGTCATCTCATTAAAATAATTACCCCTTAAGTGACCAGGTTTTCTCATGATTCCAGTAGCTACGCAATGATGCACAGGTTCCTAAGGTGACAGATGACACAATGGTGAATGGGAACTCTTCGGACTGACAGCCTTGGGAGAGTAGGACAGTGGAACGCGCACAGCTGAGCAGGTGGTTCCTGTTACTCTTTCAAATGATCCATTTGTATATACGATTCTTGAGTCTGGCAGGCTCCGTCTCTCAATTTGGCCATTGGAGTGTATCTGATGGAGACACAAGTTAAAGGTTACAAACATGTATACAGGATTAGTATACAAGTTTTCCTGACAACGAGAAAAATGGTGACAGGGAGGGAGTTCCAGCTGATTAACAGCCACAGGTGTGGTTGTGTATGTCTCCCTTCCCTTCAATCAGCTCTCAAAGCTCTCCTTACTGAGCTTTGCAGTGTGTAATTTTTAGCTCTCCGCCCCCTTTTTTTTTTCTAACAGCTCAGGCAAACTTTATAAATTCTGGACTTTAAACCGATGTAGAGCAGAGCAGACTTTAGATAAACAGGTACAACTTTATGTAGGAGGATTTGTTTCATCCCTGTGTACCACCTGAGGCCAGTCATTTCACTGCGTATATGTAAAAATTTACAACCACAAAACAGGTCTGGACAAATCTCATCCAGAACTAGGAGTCAGAATTGGGTTTTAACATTCCGAGACCCAATCTCCTACTTCTAGGAGCCAGGAAAACACCTAAAAAAACATTCACTTATTGGGGACAAGCTAGGCAAGTGTTAAATGTAAAATAAAAAGGGAATGTAGAGAGTTGTGTATACGACACTAAATGAGCTTTTTACAAGTTCTACGGTCATGCTTAAAGTGGTTGTAAAACCTTACATATACCTAATGCAGTGACTGGCCTCAGGTGATACACAGAAATAAAACAAATTATCCTACATATGTTGTACCTGTTTATTTGCAGTCTGCTCTTCTTTATATCCATTCAAAGTCCAGAATTTGTCTGAGAGTTGAGGAAAAAAAAGGAGTGGAGAGCTGAAAATACACACACTCTTCTTGCATTGTCCTCATAACATGTCCGGATAAGAGTAAAGCTGGATACACACTATACAACTTTCTTTAGATTTTTTCCTTTAGACTTACCAAAACCATATAATACGAGGTCAGACCTAAACACTTTCAATGTATATGCAATCAGGCAGGCCCTTGCACTACATAATTGAAGGTAAATCTAAAGGAAATCTACCAACAAAAAGTTGGGCGTCATGTTGCATTGTGAACACAGGAGCTTGTTCACTCGGCACGGGTGCCATTCAGAGAGCACTTCACATTTTCTCAATGACTGCAAAGCATTCTCTGATTGGAACAATGTAGAGAAGCAGGGTGGTGACGTTAATCTCTAGCTCCTCCAATCAAGGAGAAGCTTTTCATTCATTGCAAAAATGCAAAATGTTCTCGGAATGTTGCCTGTGCCAACAATACCTAGAATTCAGCTTTAAACACAAGATACTACATATGAACAGTATATAACCTTTTATTCAGCCAGCAGGCATGCTTTCCTTTTACCCCTTGCCATACAAAGCCTGTTTACAAGGTTCAAAAGCTGAAGCTGAAATTTAGACACATACAGTAATTTGATGAGTCCAAGAAGGGACCCATTCATTATTTGAAGAATGCTTTATCATTGAACAGTAAATGTTTATATATCGATTTAGGAACATATAGAGTAATTAGACATTATAAATGTAAAGCTAAACTCAAGGCATGGTTTCTGTTGCATAGTTACATTGCTCTAACTTGGATAAATGAAAGGCAAGTGAATACACTGGATCACTTCCACTGCGCGGCAGTAAAGGGTGCATTACTAACTACTGTATTATTGCGTCAGCGTGCCAAAACAAATAGCAAAGGGGTCAATTAATTAAGAGTTAAATAACAGCTAATAAAATGTGGTAAAATAACGCTTGCGGTAAATCAGTTGTAAAAGTGCAATAACTGCAATCCACTAAGAATTTTGCGTTAAATACCAAGTGCGATGTTTGTTTAATTTAGCAGTAATTACAGCCTTATTTAATGCAGTAATTTTTTTGCATTGAGCTGGCTGCTAAGACCCTTATCTGAGCATACAGCCTGAGCGACTGTCCTCCCCCCTTCTGAACCATACCAGGCCACATGCCCCCACCCCAAAGCACCTTGTCCATGTTGATGGGGACAAGGGCCTCTTTTCCACAACCCTGGCTTGTGATTGGGGGGGGGGGGGGGGGGTCTACGGGCAGGGGGCTTTTCAGAATCTGGGGGCCCCCAGATCCCGCCCCCCCATGTTCACCAAAAAAGTGTAAAAGTGACGAAAGACAGGAGGCAGTTTTTGACAATTCCTTTATTAAAAAATAAAAACTGACATAGACCCATTGTCAATTATGATGCCCACCACACCCGAAAAAAAAAAAAAAAAAAGGAAAAAAAATAAAAAAGCGCCACTCCCAACGGACGCTGGGCGGTAATGTCACAAGAGGGCAGTGCTTCCAGGTGATGTCGATGGGTGGCCCCACCCTTAGCTATATAGGAACTGTCAAACGGTAAGCCAGCTGTTCAGCGGTTTGCTTTCACAGTGGGAGGAGCGATTTTTCTGTTTCGGGTCCGGCGGGCGTGGTGATTAATGACGGATATTCATCAGGGGACAATGTTTTTTTATTTTTAATAAAGGATTTGTCAAAAACCTGTGTACCGTTTTTATTTAGTTTAACAGTTTTTGGTGAATGGCCCCCACAACCAAAGCCCAGGGTTTGAACATGGGGACAAGGTGCATTGGGGTGGGGGGGGCAGAGCCCTGCTACCTCAAAGCACCCCTTCACATTGAGGGCAAGTGGCCTAGTATGGTTTGGGGAGGCACTCGATTGCCCACCCCCCCCTTTTTTTCTGACCTACCGGGCTGCATGCTAGGATAAGGGTCTGGTATTGATTTTGAGGGGGCCTAACGCTGCTGTTTTTTTTTTTTGCTGGCATGATTTTATTTACATTCAGCTGGTTTCCCGCTGACAGCTGTTTAATCATCCGTTTTTTAAGGAATGCGGCAGCCGGATTTCTGGCCCGTTCCTTAGCAGCCAGCTATTGACGGGGACCCCCACAGTTTTTTTTAAATACTGCATGTGATACCACCAGCAAAACCCTGGTGATAAATATTGCATTTTTTTTACTTTCTGTTCCGTTTGTGAATCGTACTTGAGAGCTTACCGCATGGTTTTTAAACTATATTTACCGTCACATTTTTCATTTTGCTGTAAATTTCGCATAATCGTTTAAGAATTTACTGCATACGATAATTTATGCAAATGAGTCACATGACTGCATTATCGCATGTGGTAAACCTTAATGAATTGACTCCAAAGTTGTGAATGAGCCTTTAGGGATTTTCTACTTGATTAGCTCCTACTATCACATCATTTTCATCTCGGTCTTAATAACAAAAGTTTTATATAAAAGGATAAGTTCACCTTTAAACCTTGCATTTATTATTTGTTTTACTTGGAGCCTGGAAAGCATTGCACCCACGATCAGCTGCTGCCATGCAGGACTCCTGCAAACTTGGCAGTGCATCTGTCTGCTGGTACTGGCAGGCAGATACACACTGACAGGAAGAGACAATGAACTACCAGAGCACTCAACAGGGTCATGGTTCATTAAAACTACAAGCCAACAGCCGCAAGGTAGGTAGGTAGTTTCCCATTCACAGAGGACTATGAATGAATGACGCACCCGGACAGGTGAGGCCATGCGCGGCCACTTTATGTTTCAGTGACAGCAGGCGCTCCAACAAGATGCCCACCCGCTGTCGCTGGGGGGGAGGGACAGACTGCAGCTGCTAAAACATGTTAACCTTAATACGGATGGAACACATAACATGTTCCAAAGGGTGAACTTGTCCTTTAACAACCAAGACACAGTTGTTTTGCTTCACCATATCTTTATTAAATAATATTGAAAGTGAACCACTAAGGTAGGTCATACACGGTGCAAATTTCCATCCTGAAACCACGGGTTGCAGAAAATAACTTTGTAGGATTCCCCGTCAACACAGGCAGTGCTGACTGGGGAATCCCTCCTGTCGAACAATTGTCTGCTCCCAGAATGGAAGGACAGTGATCATCACTAGCAGCTATAGCAGCCACTAACTATAATCAAAAGGGAATCCGGCAGGCTGGTTGTACCCAAGTAGATCGATTGATCGATCAACTTGGTACATTAAGCCTGCCCTAAACCAGTTTGATTCACGGCCATTTTCTGCTAAACCAGCCAAGATTCGTACTATGTTTGGCCAGCCTTACTTTTACATTGCAGGAGTTAGAAATTAGTAAACTTTATTTATGAATGAACATTTAGCTCTTAGAGTTTTACAATATTAATGCAATATGCAAAATTGGCATTTGCTAGGTTCATTGGATTATACTCCAAGCTCCTTACTTTGTACTTATTTCTTCTCGAAAATGTGATATCTAGACTACTGATAAATAACCTTTAAACCAGTGCCAGTTCTATCCAGAATGCAAGTCCTCCTCCTCTGCACTGATTGGCCAGATGCATCATGGGACCTAAAGCAAGGAGGCACACTGAAAACTGACCATAAAGATTATTGCTATGGAAACTATTTCCAGTGCTTATTTGCAATAGACCTAGAACTGCAAATTATAGTACTTATACTGAAACCTGGAAAGGACAGTCTGTCCCCAGACTCATATAGACCCATCTCCTTGCTAACAACTGATGTTAAATTATTAGCACGAGTACTTGCAACACGATTAGCTAAAGCGATAACCAAACTAATTCATGGAGACCAATGCAGATTTATAACCACCAGATCTACCGCAGTAAGCATACCCCTCTATTTCTTAACCTCCAGACACCGATCGAGGGCCCTGGTAAGCGTCCGATTTTGTCGCTTGATGCGTCCAAGGCCTTCGATAGTGTTGAATGGCCAGATCTTCGAGAGACACTAGCGAGATTTGGTCTGAGGGGTGGTGTTATTAAGTGGGTTAAATGACTTTATTCTGTTCCAGTCGCTAAACTTCGAATTAATGGGGACCTGACAGATCCGTTTCCACTCTACAGGGGTACAGGGCAGGGGTGTCCTCTGTCACCCCTGCTTTTTGCACTAGCTATAGAACCACTTGCCGCTGCTATCAGAGTTACTCCTCATACAACGGGGTTTAAATGTGGCCTTTGTGAAGATAAGGTGTCCACGTACGCTGACACTCTGTTATATTTAAGAAATATGGATGCCTCTTCCCAACACCATGGCTTTGATTGAAAGGTTCGGCACACTCTCTGGATTCTCTATTAATTGGAACAAATTGGTCCTGCGTCCGTTAGACCCCTGGTCCTCAGGGCCCACTAACAGGCCAGGTTTGCAAGATAACTGAAATACATCCCAGGTGATATAATTTGCTGCTCAATGATTGCAGTACTCTAGTCTGCATCTCCCCACGGTAATACCTAAAATCTGTCCTGTTAGTGGGCCCTGAGGACCGGAGTTGAGGACCACTGCGTTAGACGGCCCACTCTTACCTGCTCAAGAGGCTCTTCAAGATCTTAAGATAGTAACCTCCTTTAAATACCTGGGGGTACAGGTTACCTGCAGATCCAATGGAGTATTTACAGTTGAATCTGCTTCCTCTCCTTAGACAATTTAGGCTCAAAAGTAACATTTGGTGTAAGCTCCCCCTCACTGTAATTGGTAGGGTGATCTTAATCAAAATGATTTGGGCACCCCCAATTGTTGTACATGTTACATAACGCTCCACATAGGATACCCCGCTGTTGGCTTGTACATATAGATACCCTATTTCGTGATCTTATCTGGCAGAAAAAAACTACCAGAATTAGACTAAATACCTTGCAATATAGCTTGGCAGTATCTATCCCTAAAATGTATTTCCTTGCTTCTCAGATTCAACATATGGCCAGATGGAGATTCCCAGACCCTACCGATCCTACAGGCAGACTTTATTAGGAGACTCCTCTGATTCATTACTTTCATCCCTGCTAAAAGGGAAATTTGCTAATATCACACAGGGAGGTCCTACTTTTACACTAAAAAGTGTGGGGTAGGAATAAAACATACTTTGGAATCACAGGATTTCTTAAAGAAACTTTACTATGGCACAACCTTCATAAAGAGTTCTTTGCACTTGCAGGATTTCATTCCTGGAAGGCTTCTGGAATAAAATATTTTTCTCACATTTACTGGCAGAATGTCCTAAGATCTTTTGTGGAGCTTCAGGGGGGAATTTCGATTTGCCTAGAACTAAATTCTATCAGTACCTCCAGCTGCAACATGCTCTACAGACCCAAGCTCACTCCACCTCTTTGGTGCTAGAGATACATGCCCCAATTGAGGATGTGATGGGGTCCAGTAACAGAAAGTATGATATCCAGAGTATACTCAACCCTGATTGCTAGTATCCATGACCCCACCAGGCTGCCTTGCAGGAACAGGTGGGTGCAGGACTTGGGTGATATTGATGGGGATACGTGGGATCTGTGTCTACAGTCCTTGCCCTTAAGCTTGGTATCCCCCTCACACAAGCTATCACAATTGTTCATATTGCATAGGTCTTACCGTACGGCAGTGCAGCTGCACAGCTGGGGCTGATGAGACTCTTCCCTATGTCCCAAATGTGAAAAGACAAGAGGGTGACCTGATACATCTGCTGTGGAGATGCCCAAAGCTCCACAGGTATTGTAAGGGGGTCATAGACACAATTTCTACTGTCTTATCTCTTAAAATACCATTAGACCCACTAATATGTATTTTGGGAGCAATTGATGAAGGAATTTATCCTGCTCCAATTCATATTACAGTCATTAAGCCATTATATGTAGCCCGCAATCAGATTGCTAAACTGTGGCTATCTCCAAACGCTCCACCATTAAAGAGTGGATAGGTCAGATCAACTCTTTATTAATGAGAGAAAAACTTACATATCAACATAGGCAAGCAAACCGCAAATTTTGCTACATATGGCAAGCCTGGCTAGATACGCCAGAACGTGCCCCTGCTCAGTTGGTACTGGATAGATTACTACAGATGTAAATCTAGATATTTTGCCCCAAACATTTGATAAACGCTAATCAATGCTTGTACATTTTGCTCTTATTGACCCATTTTTGTGGTGAACCGCATACCAAACTAATTGGTAGGAAGATGCAGTCGGAGGATCTGGGTTGGGTATAGGACCAGTATCCATTTTCTTAGCCCCCGTTCACATAGGGGCGACGCTACTTCGCACCAGGACCGGAGGTCGCGGTGCGAGCAGCGCGCCGCGACCTCGGAGCGGCCGCACGGACTTCATAACATTGAAGTCTATGGCGGTCGCCTCCTGGTCGCCCCAAAGAAGCTCCGGACCCTTTTTCTAAGTCGGAGCGACTTGTGTCGCTCCTATTAGAACGGGTCCGCAGCTTCCCTATGGGAGGCGACCTACGGCGACCTGTGAGGCGACCAGGTCGCCTCACAGGTCGCCTTAGTGTGAACGGGGGCTTATAGACGTTTTATTTATTTTTTTGGTTGCTTTGTTTTTTTTCTATTTTGGTTGTTGAGTGTTCTCTTTGAAATCCCGAGTGACATGAGAATAATGCCACTAAACTGGTCATTTCGGCAATATTTTTTTTTTAATCTCATTAATACTTGTCTGATTGTTGACGATTCATTTACTCTATTATTTGCTCCCCATTATACTCATACGCTGTACAATTGTACTCTTGAAGTGAAAAGAGATTACTGTAAATGAATGTTTTTCTTGCTGTGTAGTGGCCTAATAAACCTTTTTTTTTTACAAAAAAAATCTTTATTTTTTGCTAGAAAATTACTTAGAACCCCCAAACATACACATACACTTTTTTTTTTTTAGCAGAGACCTAGAGAATAAAATGTTGATCGTTGCAGCAGTTATTGCCACACTATTTGCGCAGCGTTTTTTTTTTTTTTTTAAACGCAGTTTTTTGGGAACAAAATACACTTTAATGAATAAAAAACAGAACCGTAAAGTTAACCCAATTTTTTTGTAAAATGTAAAAGATGTTATGCCCAGAATTGTGAGAGAATCATGATCTTTATTCCAAGCTAAAAAAATTGTGATTCTCATTTTATCCAGAATTGTGCAGCTCTACTGATCACTGTATTGGTGTCACTGGTTTCCAAAAAGTGTCTCTAAAGCCCCGTACACACGCAAGGATTATCGGCCGACCGATCATCCGTCTTTTGTCCAGAGTGGTGTTTTGTTGGTTGGAATGTGCCTAGACTGCACAAGAATTTTCTCGCCCAACAAAAATATACTTCAGAAGTGATGTCATGTGTTGGTTTGCTTTCTTTGTGTTCTTTCTTCACTGAGCATGCCCAGACTTGCTCATTAGATTTTTCCCTGTCGAAATCTGTACTGACTGCACGAAAATCGGCCGTTGTGTTGATGGCCAACAAAAATTTTATAGTCTGCACACCAGATTTTTTTCGGCAGAAAAGTCGGAGTTGGTTGTCGAAGCATCACACTAACAAGCCGAAAATCGGCAGATTGGTCGTCGGACGAAAATTCCCTGCCAATTTTCGACACGTGTGTACGGGGCTTTAGTGTCAGATTTGTCCACCGCAATGTCGCAGTCCAGCTAAAAATTGATTGAAATAATAAAAAGTCCATAAATCTATCCCATAGTTTGTATACACTATAACTTTTGCGCAAATCAATCAATATACACTTAGTTGGACTTTTTTTACGAGAAATATGTAGCAGAATACATATTGGCCTAAATTGATGAAAACATTTCATTTCTTTACCTTTTTTTATTGGGAATGTTTTATAGCAAAAAGTAAAAAATATGTTTTTTTTTTTTTAGAATGGTTGCTCTTTTTCTGTTTATAGCACACAAAGTAAAAAATCACACAGGTGATCAAATACCACCAAAAGAATGCTCTATTTGTGGGGAAAAAAAGGACATCAATTTTATTTTGGTACAGCGTCGCACGACCGCGCATTTGTCAGTTGAAGCAATGCAGTGTCGTATCGCAAAAAATTGCCTAGTCAGGAAAGGGGTAAAACCTTCTGGAGCTGAAGTAAACAAAACTGCTTTGCCCTCTCCCTGCTCTCACAAGCTTGGCTGAGAGCAGTGGGAGACATTGGCACCTGCTGCCGTCAGTCAAATCCTGTAAGTAGGGAAGGGGGAAGGTGTAGGCAGGGCCAAGCAATGCTGTGTGTGTCTACATAAGCACATAGCCAAGCTTAGGAGAGCACCCACAAATGTGCCTCATAAGAAGCAGCTTCCTACGATGGCACGTGAGGAAAGGAATGCTGATAACCAGCTTGTGTTTACATTGAGATCAGCTGTCATTGGACACAGCTGATCACGTGGTAAAAGGTTGCTGTCATTGGCCCTTTACCCTGATCTGTGATCAGCTGTGTCCTAAGGGCACAGCGATCCCAGAGTGTGTCTCAGCATGCACGATCACAGGAGGAAATCATATGACACTCTCCCAGAACCGGCCGGCCGCGCTGTAGCTGCCATTCGGCTACAGAGCGGTGGGTAAGTGGTGAATGCGGATTCCAATAGAAAGGTGTCAAACACACAGTGCATCGCAGCTTGTTATATATGGGGGCTGCATAGCAGAAGACTGCTCAGGGTGCCCATATGAGAGGAAGGAAAGCTGTAGTGTTTTGCGCAATGTTCTGCTGGGAAACCTTGGGACATGCCATTCATGTATATCAATGGTCTCCAAATTGTGGCCCTTTGCTTGTTTTTTTTAGATGGGGCGCCATTCCTCCCACTGACACCGACGACGGGGCGCCATTCCTCCCACTGACACCGACGACGGGGCGCCATTCCTCCCACTGACACCGACGACAGGGGGGCCAATCCTCCCACTGACACCGACGACAGGGGGGCCAATCCTCCCACTGACACCGACGACAGGGGGGCCAATCCTCCCACTGACACCGACGACAGGGGGGCCAATCCTCCCACTGACACCGACGACAGGGGGGCCAATCCTCCCACTGACACCGACGACAGGGGGGCCAATCCTCCCACTGACACCGACGACAGGGGGGCCAATCCTCCCACTGACACCGACGACAGGGGGGCCAATCCTCCCACTGACACCGACGACAGGGGGGCCAATCCTCCCACTGACACCGACGACAGGGGGGCCAATCCTCCCACTGACACCGACGACAGGGGGGCCAATCCTCCCACTGACACCAACGACAGGGGGGCCAATCCTCCCACTGACACCAACGACAGGGGGGCCAATCCTCCCACTGACACCAACGACAGGGGGGCCAATCCTCCCACTGACACCAACGACAGGGGGGCCAATCCTCCCACTGACACCAACGACAGGGGGGCCAATCCTCCCACTGACACCAACGACAGGGGGGCCAATCCTCCCACTGACACCAACGACAGGGGGGCCATTCCTCCCACTGACACCAACGACAGGGGCGCCATTCCTCCCACTGACACCAACGACAGGGGCGCCATTCCTCCCACTGACACCAACGACAGGGGCGCCATTCCTCCCACTGACACCAACGACAGGGCGCCATTCCTCCCACTGACACCAACGACAGGGCGCCATTCCTCCCACTGACACCAACGACAGGGGGGCCAATCCTCCCACTGACACCAACGACAGGGGGGCCAATCCTCCCACTGACACCAACGACAGGGGGGCCAATCCTCCCACTGACACCAACGACAGGGGGGCCAATCCTCCCACTGACACCAACGACAGGGGGGCCAATCCTCCCACTGACACCAACGACAGGGGGGCCAATCCTCCCACTGACACCAACGACAGGGGGGCCAATCCTCCCACTGACACCAACGACAGGGGGGCCAATCCTCCCACTGACACCAACGACAGGGGGGCCAATCCTCCCACTGACACCAATGACAGGGGGGCCAATCCTCCCACTGACACCAACGACAGGGCGCCATTCCTCCCACTGACACCAACGACAGGGCGCCATTTCTCCCACTGACACCAACGACGGGGCGCCATTCCTCCCACTGACACCAACGACGGGGCGCCATTCCTCCCACTGACACCAACGACGGGGAGCCATTCCTCCCACTGACACCAACGACGGGGCGCCATTCCTCCCACTGACACCAACGACAGGGGGGCCAATCCTCGAACTGACACCAACGACAGGGGGGCCAATCCTCGAACTGACACCAACGACAGGGGGGCCAATCCTCGAACTGACACCAACGACAGGGGGGCCAATCCTCGAACTGACACCAACGACAGGGGGGCCAATCCTCGAACTGACACCAACGACAGGGGGGCCAATCCTCGAACTGACACCAACGACAGGGGGGCCAATCCTCCCACTGACACCAACGACGGGGCGCCATTCCTCCCACTGACACCAACGACGGGGCACCAATCCTCCCACTGACACCAACGACGGGGCACCAATCCTCCCACTGACACCAACGACGGGGCACCAATCCTCCCACTGACACCAACGACGGGGCACCAATCCTCCCACTGACACCAACAACAAGGTGCCATTCCTCCCACTGACACCAACGATGGGGCGCTATTCCTCCACGTTGATACCAATGTTGGGACAATATTCCACCCCGTTGACACCAATGATGGGGCGCTGTTCATCCCCACTGACACCAGTAATGGGGCATTGTTTACGCCCACTGATGCCAGGACATTTTCTACTCCCAATAGCCACAGTCCAGCCACCATAAAGTATGAAGGACAGTAAACTGGATCTTTGTTTACAAAGTTTGGAGACCCCTGATGTAGATGTTACTTTGGAGTCCATGCCTTGATGAGTCAAGAACATTGTGTTGGCAAAAGAGGTGAGTAGTCATAATGTTATGGCTAATCAGTGTATGATGTCATTTTAACATGCAATCACTGTTGATGTCATAGGTACTGTTCCTTCGATACGTATAATGTTATTATGATGCTTGTATGCAGTGTACTATGTAATAATCTACAGACATAAAGAGAACAATTACATGGCATGAAGTTTAGAGTGGAGGGCAATCACAGCACCTAGAGATGGGAAGTAGAGTCCCAGCTGTCATTGATGAGGGGGGAGCAGTCCATACAATAGAGCCCCTGGTCCAGGCAGTGTTTACACTCCCCAGCTGTCACACTGTCTTCATCAGACAAACAATGAGCTCCCAGTCTAATGTGACACCTTCATCTAATGGACGGAGCACTCCTCCCTCCTCCCCTCTATAAACACAAGCAGCCAGGCTCTCTCCCAGCTCCTGCAGGGCCCAGTGCTGGACCAGGCTCTCTCTCCCTCCTCTCACACTGCCGTAAAGTGAGGAGGTTGGAGGTAGGCGGCGGCGGCGGCCGTCGTCTTTCCCGCCCGCTCCGCTTCCAGCGCTCAGTCCCGGTGCTCACTTACCCCTTGGCTCAGTGACTGTTTTCCCTCCCGGGCTTTAGTACAGGGAGCTCAGTCTGCAGCCGCCATGATCTTTCCTACGCAACCAGACGTAAAAACAGCGCCCCCTCCTCCTCTCACTCCTCCTTCCCCGTCCTTCCCTCCTCTCCATCTAGTGCCTGATGTGTAGAAGGCAGGCTGAGGCCAAGGGAGTGTAAGGACACCTCAGGCCTACACTCTGAGGAGAATGAGGGACACAAGCAACATTTCATTCATTCCATAGTGGCTGTGTTCTGTTCTGCAGCCTTTATAGAGGACTCTCCAGGGCCTTCTGCAGCAGCACCCATCCTAACCACTTGCAGACCAGGCTTTTTCTGATACTTTTTGTATGGGACAGTAGGCAGGATCCAATATCATCTTAACACTTAAATTAAAATAAAAAGCAGACACCTGTGTTATTTGGAAAAATATAGGCCGCGGCCGTTTATTACTGGTTTATTCAAAACTTTCAATAAATAAATATATAATGAAACATTAACACACTCAACAGCCTAGCCACCACAGCTCAGGCCGGATAAATAAAATCACATTTAAAGCATCAACTTCCACTCACATATAAGAAAAATCGTCCCCCTTTGCTATAGCAAAGGTGACAACACCACATAATATACAGCCGCGACAAGGGAGGGGGGTGGGATGGGGAACTCACACTGCTGAATCTTCTGAGGCGAATGAGCCCCTCTGAGGGGAGCTTCACCTTATATAGGGTCTCAGAGGGCTCTAGAAGCTTCTACCCTAAACCTATTCCTATAGGTGCTCTGACCCCTGCAACACCATGCCCACTACCGCTATTCCCTCAGGATACCTTGAAAATCCCTCCCTCTTTACCTGAGGAAAAAAGGAGGGAAATATTACCTCATGAACTATTTTCCTATTTTCCCCAGCCACTCTCCCATGAGGAAAAGGGGGCTTATTACTGGTTCCCTTTTCCTTTCATACTTGTGAAAATCAGTTTTTACTTCTAATCCCCAAACATTATAGATATTTTTACCCAAATACCTACTGGGCACTTTCACCCCCTTCCTGCCCACCCAGGACAATTTTCAGCTTTCGGCGCTGTCGCACTTTGAATGACAATTGCGTATTCGTGCAACACTGCACCCATAAGAAACTGTTATCATTTTGTTTGGGGTATTTCTTAATTTTTTGCTAATGTAGCACTACTTCCAAGGGAGCTGCTGGTTATGGGTCCCCTCGGTTACAATTAGCAACAATAGAACATTCTGGCATTTTCCCAAGTGTTTTACCTCAGAAAAGAATCAGTCCTGTATCTTTGGTTTTTATGTTTTATTTGGAACTTGAATAGGAGAAGGCATGAGTGGGATACTCGAGACAAACAAAAATAAAAATTCCCAGTTCAATTTTCTAACCAGTTTGCTTACCAACCAAATGAACCTGTCTAAAGCCCCGTACACACGATCAGATTATCGAACAATCTGTCGTCCGTTTTTTGTGGCATGCTAGTCTGATGTGGAAAGTGAAGAGGTTATTTTCATACGAATTTTCCCGAATTGTACTTCAGAAGTGATGTCATGTGTTGGATTGCTTTGTATATGTTCTTTCGTCTCTGAGCATGCCTAGTCTTGCTCTTAAGATTTTTTTCCGTCGAAATCTGTACTAATGAGACGAAAATCGGACGTTGTATTACGGACGACAAAAATTTTATAGTCTGCACATCAGGATTTTGTCAGCCAAAAAATCGGAGTTGGCTGTCGAAAGCACCATACTAACAATCCGAAAATCGGCAGATCGGTCGTCGGACGAATTTTCCCTACAGATTTTCTTATCGTGTGTACGGGCCTTAACAGTTTGCTTCAAAACAGGGGTTTAGTTAGCACACATTTGCAAATGCATGTGTAAGCTGCAGGGCCACTCCACGGCACCCTGTATTACCTGCAGTCCTAACTCTTGTAAATTTATAAGAGTCTTCACAGTGGAAGCACATGCAAGCTAATGGATAGATAGGGGGCAGGTGAGCCTGGAGGTGGCCCAACCCTCCTAAAGATACTTGGGGGCATAATGGACGCCCAGCCAATGGTACAACAGCAAAGGCATCCAGTATGTCCAGCGGGATACTCCAACTGAATAGAACTATGCGCAATTGGCAGGGACGACTTGAATAAATGCTGGTTAACGCTGAAATTGAGCTAGTCACGGCTAAGCCGCTGCTTCACTTTGCCCTTCGCTGTGAAAGGTTTTTGCTTAACCACTTAAGCCCTGGAGGATTTGGCTGCTCAAAGACCAGGGCCTATTTTGCGATTCGGCACTGCGTGACTTTAACGGACAATTGCGCGGTCGTGCGACGCTGTACCCAAATGAAGTTGACGTCCTTTTTTTCCCACAAACAGAGCTTTCTTTTGGTGGTATTTGAGCACCTGTGCGATTTTTTTGATCATGCGCTATAAACAAAAAAATAGTGTCAATTTTGCAAAAATAACAATATTTTTCACATTTTTTTATATAAAATTCCCCAAAAAAATGTAAAAATCAAAAATTTTTAATATTTTAGGCCAATTTGTTTTATGCTACATATGTTTGGTAAAAAAAAAGCGTATTTTGATTGGTTTGCGTAAAAGTTATTGCGTTTACTAACTACAGTTAAGATTTTTGTCATTTTTGTTGTTTTTTTTTTAACGAGTAATGTCGGCGATCTGTGATTTTTTTTTTTTGCGGGACTGCGACATTGCGGCGGACAGATCGGACCCTTGACTGACATTTTTGACACTTTTGGGGATACCAGTGACATTACTACAGTAATCAGTGCTATACATATGCACTGTTACTATAAAAATGACACTGGCAGAAAATGGGTTAACTTTATTTGAGATGGAGGGGTTAAGTGTGTCCCTAGGGGCGTGATTCTAACTGTGATTGGATGTGGCTTGATGTGTAAGAACAGAGATTAACGGTCCTACATAGCAGAACCGTATGATCATTGTTTCTACACAGGGGAGAATAACAGGCGGCTTTGTTTACATTAGCCTTTCTCCCGCTGTAACGGACGATCGCGAGTGCCCGGCGGACATCGGGTCCGCCGGGCACACGCGCGGGGGGGTCCGTGAGCGAGTGGGAGCGTCGCTTTGCCTGTGAGGGGCTGACCGCCGCAGTAAATAGTCGTGCGGCGGTCGACAAGTGGTTAACAGTTTGCGTCAAAACAGGGGTTTAGTTAGAACACATTTGCAAACGCATGTGTAAGCTGCAGGGCCACTCCACGGCACCCTGTATTACCTGCAGTCCTAACTCTTGTAAATTTATAAGAGTCTTCACAGTGGAAGCACATGCAAGCTAATGGATTGATAGGGGGCAGGTGAGCCTGGAGGTGGCCCAATCCTCCTAAATGTACTTGGGGGGCATAATGGACGCCCAGCCAATGGTACAACAGCAAAGGCATCCAGTATGTCCAGTGGGATACTCTAACTGAATAGAACTATGCACAATGGGCAGGGACGACTTGAATAAATGCTGGTTAACGCTGAAATTGAGCTAGTCACGGCTAAGCCGCTGCTTCACTTTGCCCTTGGCTGTGAAAAGTTTTTGCTTAAGCTTCCTGAGCCAAGCTATACTCTGAGTTAGACTGTAGTGCTGAACAACTTAAGGGCCCTTCCTGGCACCCTCTTTATCCCTATCTTCAGGGTTTAACTACTTGGCAACCCCTTTACTGTAACACTCTGAGTGAGCTGGCTCCTTGATCCCCTGACTTCTCTGGAGTGGTCCCCTCTCTTAGGCAGACCCTTAGGCAGATCCCTCAGTACTCACTATACTGTTTTTCCCAAAGTCCTCTGCACATCAGCTCCACTGGTCAGCACACTGGATCCTTGCAGCCCAGCTCCACTCCTGGTCCCTAGGCCGACCGCCTGGACCACCTTCCTCACTCTGCAGGAGGAGAGACAGCAGTCCACCTCCTCTTGGGACTTTGCTCCCGCCAAAAGACGCCCTGTCACATGCTCCCTCTGTATTTATGGTAAGTCCCAGGATGCATTGCAGCAATGCCCTCCCACTGGGACTACCATAAAACACGATGTGTCGCTGACTGGGTTTCCTCCACTTTCCAACAAGCTCGCTCATTGGACACAGTGGGGACACTCCCTCAGACCCAGTGAATCACACCTAGAAACACATGACAGGCACAACTAACAGATCAGGCTCTCCTGATAAGCAGAGAGAGCCACTTAATGTGTTTTTTTCTAGCACCTACCTAGGAGGGGGCTACACAAAACAAAAGAAAAAAGACAAAAAAAAATAGTTTGTTATAAAATTTAGCAAACAGGTAATTTTTCTCCTTCATCAATGTGCGCTGATTAGGCTGCACTGATGGGCACGGATAGGTGGCACTGATGAGGCGATACTAATAAGGCAACACTGATAGATGGCACTGATGGGCCCTGATAAGTGGCACTGATAGACTCTGATAGGTGGCACTGATGAGGCAGTACTAATAAGATGACACTGATAGATGGCACTGATGGGCCCTGATAAGTGGCACTGATAGGCGGCAATGATAGGTGGCACTGATGGGAAAGTACTAATAAGGCGACACTGATAGATGACACTGATGGGCCCTGATCAGTGCCACTGATAGGCAGCACTGATGATGATGATGCACTGATTGGCAGCACTGGTGGGCACTGATTAGCAGCACTGGTGGACACTGTTAGGACCAATGTCCCTGTAGCAGAAGCCGTTATCAGCTTCCTTGTTTTCTCCTCACGCTGTAAGTGCAAGGAGAGAAAAGCCAATACCTGGCTTCTGTTTATATCCTGTGACAGCTGATCATGTGGTAAAGGACCGCTGTGATTGGCGAACACAAAGCGCGCTGCAGGGGACATGCTGGCAGCGCGATCACCCGAAAGACTGCTACAGCGCGGCCTTACAGTGCCAGTATGGCATACATGGATGTCCTCCCACATTGTAAAGTCGCACTGTAGCTGTCATTCGGATATAGCGTGGGCGGGAAGCCGTTAAAGCTACCTAGAGAATGAATTGGTGGGTTTTGTGTCACATGATATCTGCACAGAAGTTTTTTTAAATGCAATTTTTGGGAAAGAATACACTTTTTAAAATTTTGATAAAAAGAACACTATACATAACCCAATTTCTTTGTAAAATATAAAAGATGGTGTTAGGTCAAGTATATAAATACCAAACATGTCACGCTTTAAAATTGCGCATGCACAGTGACGACAAACGTAAGTTTTACTATGCATTGGCGACGCTTTAAAAGCCTTTACAGGTTATCACTTTATATCTACAGAGGACGTTTAGTGTTAGAATTACTGCCCCTGTTCCTGGTATCAGAAGTGACGCAATGACGCTGGTAGCTCCTGATGACGTCGTTCTGATGAAACACGTAGGGCGGAGCTACCAGCGTTATTGCGTCACTTCCGGTTACAGTCCGTGGATCGCACCACAACCTGGACTTCCTTTGTTTTTCATGCTGTTTAAAAGCTGGCTTGATGTAAGTGTATTTTGGATCTGTTTACAATAAAGAAGTTATACGGTGTTGCACTATGCGGTATTGCCCTTACTATCTCCACATGTAAAACGAGGGGACAAGAGAACCAGAGGGAAGAGGAGTTTTATTATCAGATGTAGATCTGACATCTGCTGTTTCAGCCACTGTGTGCTGTGGATGCTAGTTACCCCCTAGAGGGGAGAGCTCTCTGGTGAGTGGGGAGATAAGAGGATGGATAAGAGGGGGAGCACGATTGTGGAACACCAGCATCAAGCACTACCTTAAAATAGGTTGGAGCACCTTCAAAGAGCACCTGTCACTTTATGAGTTTTTGATGAACTTTTTAATGAGCCATTTTTAAATATATTTAGATTACTATTACATTTTTCATGCATGATTGTGAAGCATTTTAAAGAGCACCAGTCACCTTATTAGTTACAGAAGGACTTATTTAAATGCAATATTCAAGCTTATGTATACAATTGTTTTTTGATATGCATTTTTGTATATGATGAATGATTTTTGTTTATATAATCTATTAGACACAATTTGTATGGTTTAAGCCTTTTTATCAGGCACAAGTCACTTGTTATATTTTTATTTCATTTAAGGGTTGTTCTGGGAACCAATTAATACACTCATTAGTATGTACACATACTGTATAATCAGAGCACTGAGCACTTCATGTGTTGCACATAGCATAAACATGTACACTAGTAAAAAACATTTTTATTGATACGCAACAAACTGCGCCACACCCCTTACATATATGTTTATTCGTCATGAAACACCTCTCTGGGGGTTGTTTTCAGTGGAGGCAGCAGCTTTTTTCATAGCACGAATCATAACAAGCATTGCGTGGAACTAGCGTCAGCATTTTTTAGTACAGACGTGCAATACCTCATCAAATTTTTATATAAAATATGAGTACATAGATACTCAATGTCAAGACCTCATGAAACAGCGACAAACTTCAATACCCTATATTTTTCCATAGGCGACGCTTTAAAAAGCCTCCTACAGGTTATCAGTTTAGATTAGTGCAGGAGCTCTGGGTCTAGAAATATTTATCTCACTCTGGCATGCATGGCAATATGTAATGTGTATTCCAATTTATGTTTTTGTTCATAGGAGCCCCTGATGTGTGCATATATGTTCCTGCAGGCTTGTATGAGGGGCGGGGGGGCCTCAAATATTTTGGGGAGGGGGAGATTTTATGTGCTTTATTTTTTTTATTGCATAGGGGACATAAAAGTTCTTTTTATTGAGACACCAGGGGTCTAAAAGACCCCTGATGTCTCACCTATCTTCCAATGAACTTCTTACAGTGCAGATCGCACTGTATTAGATTCAGCCATATTGGTTGAGGAAACTGACACAGGGACCCAGGAGGTGATGTTTTACATGTCCCTTATTGGTCAGCAAGAAGAATGGAAGGAAATTGGGCGCAGCTTCTCTCAGCTCCCTCTACCCATGCAGGTCCCAGTCACCCTAGTGGGTGCGCAGAGCCCAGGATGCATGGCAGTGGTGCCCATTGCCACTGGGGTGTGGAATTGATCAGGCTGCTGCCCAGCCACCAAATCACTTCCATCTGACAGCTGTCGGCTTGTCAAATATACACACACTCCAGGTGGCTGCAGCCCACTCTCCGCTGTCAGGTCCGTACGACATACAGATCTGGCAGTAAAAGCAAGGCTAATGACACCGATTTAGGGCCCCATTTACACTTGTGTGGAGGTAAACCGTGTTTATACTCGCCTATACGTGTGTATACTTGAGGTCTTTACAGAACATTTTGCTCAGAATCTTTCTGTCAAAGAGATCCTGAGTAAAAACAAGGTGTGCAGCTTTAACTAAAGTTGAACAGTGCCCTCACTATATGTGTAGGCCATTAACATACCTTATGAAGCCTGACTGTAAAACTCCCTAGATGTTGTTAAAGTACAACTAAAGACAACATTTTTTTCAGTTTTGGATAGAGTGGAGATGGATTAGAATACATATCAGTTTTTATTATTGTCGATGCCTCCATTAAGGAGATTCACCCTCTATATTTGTCCTGTTTACCATTATCAGTGAAAGTAAAAAAAAATTCCACATTTTTGGTTGTCCTCAGAAAAGTAATAGAGGGGAAATCATCCAATGGGGACATTAGGCCTGATGACCTGGGGTCCCCAAAGAACTCCATTATTTGCAGGGATTTCGCTTCTGGCTATGGAACAGGAAGTGAAGGGAAATCTCCCCAATGGGACACAAGGTGAACAAAAAAATCTGACAGGGTTTACATCGCGCGGGATGTTAGTGAACGAGCGGGGGTGGGAGCGCGCCTCCGGCGGCGCGCGCTCGCCCCCTAGAGGCTCGTGGGCGAGCGACGTAGCCCTACGTCGTTTTGCCTGTACGGGGCTGACTGCCGCAGTAAATAGTTGTGCGATGGTCGGCAAGTGGTTAATAACAACAGCTGCAGCTGGGAACAAATCCATTATTTGTTCAAAGAAAGAACGGCACGCAAGCCTTTTTATAACAATTTTTGACCATAGAATTACACGTGGTACAATAAGAGTGGTTGTCAAAACATACATCAATGTAATTACCATAAATAAAAAAAATAATGTAAATCTGCAGTTCAGACACAGATGTCTGAAACTGTCTGACCTTTATACTAGTAAACTTTCACCCAGTAAACTTGTGACTGTCTTATAAAAAATACCAGTATGAAGCAGAGAGGTCACCTAGAGTTCAACTTTTAGATATAGCTTTCTAAATTATGAAATAATATAGTAAACATTATTAAAGACTAATATCTATTGCATTAATATTGAATAATAATAATACTATTGATGATAATTCCACTACTACTATGATAATAATAATCATTTTTTAATAATTAACCTCTTTATGACCGCCCGTCGCAGATGTACTGCGGCTGGCAGCCGCTCCTGCGCAAACCACCGTAACTGTACTGCGGTCGCAAGCAGTAGGCTAGGGGGCGAGCGCTACCTGCAGCGCGCTCCCCCACCCGCTTGTCAGCAGGGAAGCCGGTGCAGGGGGCAGGCGGCTCCGATTGCCGCCTGACACCCGCGATCGTTCCCCGCTGAGAGAGAAGAACGGTCAGCTTCCTGCAATATATCTATATAGGATCGCAGGTCTCTATGGTCATTCCACAAGGCACACCCCCCACAGTTAGAATCACTCCCCTAGGCTCACATTTAACCCCTTGATCACCCACAATGTTAACCCCTTCCCTGCCAGTGCCATTATTACAGTAACAGTGTATATTGTTAGCACTGATTACTGTAGTAATGTCACAAAAGTGTCAAAAATGTCAGTCAGGGGTCCGATCTGTCGCCGAAATGTCGCAGTCCCGCAAAAAATCGCAGATCGCCGCCATTAATTGTAAAAAAAAAAAAAACAATAAAAATGACATAAATCTTTCCTGTAGTTAGTAAACGCGATAACTTTTGCGCAAACCAAATTTTGATTTTTAATTTTTTTTTGGGGGGAATGTTATAGCACAATGTGAAAAATATTGATTTTTTCAGAATTGTCGCTCTTTTTTTCTGTACGTATAGTGCAAAAAAATAAAAATTTCAGAGGTGATCAAATACCACCAAAAGAAAGCTCTATTTGTGGGAAAAAAGGATGTAAATTTAGTTTGGGTACAGCACGACCACGCAATTGTCCATTAACCACTTGCCGACCGCTCACGTTGCTGCTACTGCAGCAGAGCGGCTCGGCTAGGTCCAGGAACGAAGACCTGCGAGCCGATCCTGGTCTGATTCGGCTCAGAACTGATCAGTCACCAGATGCAGGCCAATGATTTTTGGTCTGGATCTGGTGATCGGCTCTGGGCAAAGGCATCGTGTCCCCTGCCTGCGTAATGTAAACACAGGCAGGGGAAGTGATGTAATTTTCCCTCCTGGAGAGCTTTCGGTTCCAGGAGAAGAAGGAGAGATAGCTAAACGTGAGTCCCACCAACACTACACTGACACTAACACACATACGTACACATTTAACCCCTTGATCACCCCCCAAGCCCCTCACAGTGTACATTATATACAGTGGTATACAGATCTTTTACTGATCACTGTATTTAGTGTCACTTGTGACCCTAAATCGCGCTTGCGTTAGGCCCAAATAGGTTTAGGCCACCCGCCATCTATCCCATAAAAAGGTTTAACCCCTTGATCTCCCCCAGTTAACCCCTTCACTGCCCTGTCACAGTGTTCACTATATACAGCGATTACCGTTCACTGTATTAGTGTCATGGGTGATGCTAGTTAGGCTAGTTAGCGTCAGGGTCCCACCACACCACCGTTATTTAGCGTCAGTTAGAGTCAATTACACTAACACACACACACACACATACATGCATACATACACCTCCATTACTAGTATAGTGTTTGAACAGATCAATATCTGATCTGATCAGAACTATACTAGCATCCCCATAGTTTAGTGTTCCCAAAACGCGGTGTTTGCACGATCAGCACTGATTCCTGGCAGCACCTGCGTTTAGCCCCTCCGCCCAGCCCACCCTACCCAGGCAAGTGCAGTAATCAATAGATTACTGTCACTTCCAAAAAACACAAATCACACAAAACTGCTGCATTAGCAGAGTCAGGCCTGATCTCTTTTTTTTTTTTTTTTGTAGCATCCAAATAGTCCTTGACAACCAGGTGCTTTTTTACCTGTTAGTCACACTACTGTACCTTTAAATTTAGTTGATAAAATGTCCAAACGGTGGTACAGTAGTGCAGAGGCCTACAGTATACTGACCATGTCAGATGAGAGAAATGGGGAAGCCTCACTGGCAGAATCAGGGTCAGTATACAAAACTTTAGAGAATAGCTCCGACGACGGATGGGTCCCTGCTAAGGTCAGGCATACCCGACCCCATTCTAGAGTTGCTGAGATGCAAGAACCGGATGTTTCTCGTATGCAGCAGAGTGCCAGTACTAGTGCCGCTCACACTTCTCGTGATCTGGCAAGCACGAGCGGCCTAGTACACTCTGGACCTAGAACAACCAGCAATGCAGTAACACTTGGTGATGTGGTGAGTCCCATAAGTGCAGTTGAAGCTGGTGTGGTGGCTAGCACGAGTAGTGGCCCACAGCCACCGCGTATTCGAAGACAGGCCCGTAGAGCCCATAGTGCCCTCCCTGAAGCGCTGGCATATCCTAATTGGCAGCCCACAGATTCTACAGCACCCGTACTTCCCCCATTCACTGCCCATTCCGGAATTCGAGTGGAAACAGCTGGTTTTAATCCCCTTAATTTTTTTGAGCTGTTTTTCACTGAAGATCTTTACAGTTCTATTGTGGATCAAAGTAATTTGTATGCTAGTCAATTTATTACCGCCAATCCAAATTCACCCCTGTTGCAATTCTAAAGAATTCCATGAGTGACACGAGGGGTCAAGGGTGGCATAGTGTGTTTCACAGGACAATGTGAGTCTGAAAATCTTGATTTTTAAAATGAAAAGGTCTGAGAATGTTTCCTGGGTGCTATTCAGGCGATTGAGGTCTGGAGTGGGAGAGTAAATAGGAAAGGGAAAGGAATGATAGAGGGAAAAGTTACGATGGGATAAGTCACTGTGAGGGAGAGAGATCCAAATTACTCCAATGAGTGCTCACTAAGAATTGCTTGTTCCATCAAGTAAATCTAGGTACATGTGTTCTTGCTAGGGACTTGAAGTCAACAGTGTTCATGTAAAGGTTATATTCCTGAATATTGTTATAATACTTTTACGAATGTGTGTAAATTTCTGTTTCTAGGCGATGCCAGATCATATATTGTTATTTTATATAGTCAATATAGGTCACTGTTATGGGCAAAGCACAAGTGTTCTTTAGAGTAGTTGTAAAAATCCTTATATTTATACCCAGTGAAGTGAATATCCCCACATGATACACAGAGATTATACAAGTCCTCCTATGTAAGTTTCACTTGTTTATCTGCAGTCTTCTCCTTTTTACATTCCTTCAAAAGAGCTGAATTTACAGTGCTCAGCATAAATTAAATACATTTTTTTCCTCTGTCTCGTACTTTCTTCCTCCCCCCCCCCCCTTTCCCTCCCCTCCTTTTTCCTTCCTCTTGTGGTTTCCCTCTTTTTCTTTTTCTCTTTTCCTCCCCACCCCGCATTCCATACCCTCTTCTTTTTTTCCTTGGTTTTTATTTTTTGTTATTTATTTAATTAGTTATTATTTTATTATTTATTTATCTCTCTATGCCCCTTGCGGTGCACTTTTACACTACAGTATATATTTCCAACATTCAGATATTTGCTATCGCCCTTGCTCCAATGTGGGTCTTTCTTTTAGGGGTTTTGGAGATGTTCCCCACAAGCTCCCCAGGCTATTTGCCACCACTCTCTGATGGAATACTATAGAGGTTATGTTGCGATATATACCTTTTAAAATATAACGATTTATACCATGAAATATTCTTCGCCCCACTATGTGGAATGTTGCAATAAATGTAGAAAATATATGTATATTTTTTTCTGATAACAAAAGATGCTGTTTGTAGAGAAGTTAATTTGTGATTTTGCTACATGAAACATTGATTCTTCTATCTTGTACATGTTGTTACAGTATTTGACAGGGGGGTCAGCCCATGAAACACTTTCCTTTTAGAATCAACCATTTCTATGGGACACTATACTACAAAATACTCCCACAAATGTGGGTCATTGATTGCAACAACATTTTGTTAATTTGCACACACAAAAAAGTATTTTTCCTAACAAATTCATTCAACTTCAAATTCATGTTGCAAAATGAATACACCCCAATGAAAGTCTTAGGGCTCTTTCACACACGGAGTCCGCCAGGGGATCGATCCGCCGATCCCCCGCTGAGCAGGCGGATGACAGCTGTGTCTCCTCGCTGTGTGTGGAGACACAGCTGTCAGGTCCCCATTCATCTCTATGGGGGAATCAGATGGGAATGTACATGTCTCTGCTGACATCCGATGCCCCATAGGGATGCATGGAGCTTCCGTTCAGATCCGCCGAAAAAACTGACAGGCGTATCTGAACGGACTCCATGTGTGAAAGGGGCCTAACTCGCAAATCTACATTTAAGACAACAAAATCAAAATTAACAAGAATTGAACTACAGGTGAGTCTAATCATTCATTAAACAGTTGTCCAGCAGACAGTTGATTATAAAAGGGTGTTACTTAACAAAGAAAACCCCTTCCCATTTCATGCTTTTAGCAAAGGTACCACATGAAAGAGAAATGTCTCAAGGTCTGAGAAAGAAAATAATTTCTTTACACAAGAAGGTGCAGGCTACAAGAAGATCAGCAAAGCTTTAGGCTGCATTCATACTTGAGCGTAGCGTTTTCGCACGTTTTTTTACCGCAATTGTTACCGTGATTTTCAGGCGTTTTTTTCAGGCGTTTTTGGAGGCAGGCATTGACATCTATCAAAAACGCTGGTTATCAGCCCAAAAAGAAGCTCATGTACTTTTTTCAGCTACAGGCATTTTGCTTTAGGCGTTAAAATGCTCAGATGTGAACAGGGGCCATTTAAATGAATTGGGTTTTACTTGTTGGGCGTTTTGGAACGTTTTGTTTTAAGCCTTTTTGGAGCTGAAAAACGCTCAAAAACGCCCAGGTGTGAATGGAGCCTAACTTATCAGTCAGAATACTGTAGCAAAAGTGATACAAAAATGTAACAAAGATGGAACTGCAACCATCTCACAGAAATGTCCAGGCTGTCCATGAAAGTTAACACCTCGACAGGAGCGTCTTCTGATGAGAAGGGTTGAAGAAAATCATCATGTAATTCATGCAAGTTCACTGCAGTTAGCTAAAGAAGTAGAAAGTCAAACTGGGGTGATTGTTTCCCGTGACACAATACGGCGTACACCGTAGAGGAATAGCATGCATGCATGGATGTCGTTCATGAAGGAAGCCTCAACTTAAGGCCTATGCACAAAAAAGCCCACCTAAAATTTGCCAGGGCCCATGCTAGAAAAAGAAGAAGACTACTGGGACTCTGTACTCTGGAGTGATGAGACCAAGATAAATGTTTTTGGAACTGATGGCTTTACAATTGTATGGCGTCACAAACGTGAGGAGTACAAAGAAAAATGCATGGTGCCTACAGTCAAATATGGTGGTGGCAGTGTCCTTCTGTGGGGCTGTATGAGTGCGACTGGTGTCGGGGAGCTGCATTTTATTGATGGTTTTATGAATTCACAGATGTACTGCTCTATATTGAAAGAGAATATGCTACCATCACTCCATGCCCTTGGCTGTCATGCACTTTTCCAACAAGACAATGATCCAAAACACATCTAAAGCCACTGTTGAACTGAAGAAAAAGAGGGTAAAAGCGATTCATAGCCAAGTCTCCTGATCTGAACCCAATTGAACACCTATGAGGAATTCTAAAGAGAAAAGTTGAGCATCACTCTCCATCGAGCATCCGGGCACTAAAAGAGGTCGTTCTTGAAGAATGGAAGAGATAGATGTTGCAATATGTGCCCAACTTGATCATTCCATGCCTAGAAGACTTGGTGTTGTCCTTACAAATCATGGAGGTCATACAAAATACTAGATGTAGTAGTTTTTGTTGTGGGGTGTATTCATTTTTGTTTTGCATTAATTTGAGTAAAACTGAAGATTTTGTAATCTAAGTTATAATATTAACCTTACTTTCATGTAATGAGCTAAACAAATGTTCTATAAAACGTTGTTTGTCAAAAATTTGGAAATTGTTCTCGTGTTCATTCAGATATTGATTAAAATCTTAATTTTCAAAAGGAGTGTACTCATTTATGCTGAGCACTGTAGATACAATCCTTCTGCATATGTCAATAGCACAGAGAAGGGGTCACAGAGCTCCAGTAGGAGCTCTTGAACAGTGTGTGAGAGCTGATTGGAGGAAAGGGACACATCCCCCTTCACACACAGCACGGGAACAAAGGAATGATGCAGAGCTGTGTTGTGAACAGGCTGTGTGCTGAGCTCTCCTCCCCCATTTTATCTCTGGTGTCAGAAGTGACACAAGCAATAACAGAGGACTCAGAGCTTTGGAGATAGACAAGTAAACACTACAGTTATATATATGTGCTTTGTTCAGATTTAATGACTGAGGTTTACAACCACTTTAGAGGTCTACATGCATTTCACCAAGTTATTAGTACATTGCATTGCACATGATCCTGGTAGTTTTCTATGGACAGAAGAGGTAGTCCTCTTCTATTTTGCTTTATACAGCTAGATATGTGATATATTATTCTTTCTGTTACTGGTAACTGTACTGCAGAAACTAGTCATTACCATAAATCTGTTGCCAGTATAGCATACTGCCACATTGCCCTGGGACTAAAGTCTTAAATAATTAACCCAAGAACCAGAAGAAACTTGTGAAATACCTAACTACTACTAAAAAAAAAAAACAACAATAATAAAATAAATAAATAAATAAAAAAAGATTAAAATATTGATTTTACTAGATAAATCATAAAATAAAAGATTAATGACTATCACTTTTTATGCGTTCCTGACACATTAGTCCTTATGACTATTGCATCCCATGGTTGTAATGATGTTAAATATTTTTCCATGGTGGATGCTTTGCTATTACAGACTAAACCGCTCAGTCCCTCTTGTTCTTCCATCAAGGACTGCCAATTACAGAGTGAATGTTTTGATGTTGTGTTCGTGTTCATTCATTGTACCCATTGGAAATTGCTACCTTTAACCTCTTTAAGACCGGAAGATTTCCCCCCTTAATGCCTAGGCCCCAATTTTGCGATTCGGCACTGCATTAATTTAACGGACAATTGCGCGGTCATACAATGCTGTACCCAAACGAAATTTATGTACTTTTTTTTCCCACAAATAGAGCTTTCTTTTCGTGGTATTTGATCACCTGTGCGAATTTTATTTTTTGCGCTATAAACAAAAAAAAGCAACAAATTTGAAAAAAAAAAAAAAAACAATATTTTTCACATTCTGCTATATAACATTCTCAAGATTTTATTTTTTTTAACATTTTAGGCCAATTTGTTTTCTGCTACATATTTTTGGTAAATTAAAAATCGCAATAAGCGTATTTTAATTGGTTTGCGCAAAAGTTATTGCGTCTACTAATTACAGGAAAGATTTATGTCATTTTTATAGGTTTTTTTTTACTAGTAATGGCGGCGATCTGCGATTTTTTGCGGGACTGCGACATTGGGGTTGACAGATCGGACCCCTAACTGACATTTTTTGACACTCTTGGGGGTACCAGTGACATTACTACAGTAATCGGTGCTAACAATATGCACTGTTACTGTAATAATGCCATTGGCAGGGAAGGGGTTAACCCTGTTGGTGATCAAGGGGTTAAATGTAAGCCTAGAGGAGTGATTCTAACTGTGGGGGGGGGTTGGGCTTGTGAAATGATCATGGAGATATGCGATCCTATATAGCAGGATCACATAGTCTCTGTGATCATTGCAAGGAGAAGGATGGATGGCTGTGTTTACACTGTGTCAGTGGGGAGAGATCGCCGTTTTCAGGCGTCAAATGGAGCCGCCTGACACTCCCCGCTGAGGAGTGGGGGCGGGAGCCTGCCGCCGCCGGCGCACGCTAGCCCCCTAGCTGCCTGCGTGAACGATGTAGAGATATGTCGGTTTGCCCAGGAGTGGCTGCCTTCTGCAGTAAATCTGCGGCGGGCGGTCGTAAAGTGGTTAAATAACATGACAACTGTTGCTCAAATCCAGTCCCTGGCACTGATGGTCATGGTTGTAAAGTCTATTAGAACAGGTAAAAATACATTTTAATGGTAGTTCTTCTATAAGATGTTCTGGTTCGTTATGAGTGTACTCTCCCCAAGCAGGTTCCATTGACTTTGCTTTAGTGGAACTAAACTGTTCCTGTAAATATTGCACTTCAATGCAAATAATAAATGTGACATATGTGATGTATTGGGTAACAGTACAGGGATTAGAGTACTTAGGGGTTCCAGTATGGAGCGTACTGCAGGCGGCCGTGCTTTCACGAGTTTGATGTCATTATGTAAGTGCAACTCTTTTTCAATAAATTTTGTTTGAAAAATAATGCACTATTAGTCTTCTTCTCTACTTCTCACCGAGAGTCTTTACCTGACAGGGAAGGTGACACAGATTGAGTCCGCTCAGTGGAGCATTCCTATAGGCTTTTTGACCGTTGGTGTCTGGCCGAGAGACTTTACCAGACAGGGAAGGTGACACAGATCAAGTCTGCTCAGTGGAGCATTCCTATAGGCTTTTGGACCGTTGGTGTCTGACTGAGAGTCTTTACCTGACAGGGAAGGTGACACAGATTGAGTCCGCTTAGTGGAGCATTTCTATAGGCCTTCTGACCACTGGTGTCTAGTAAGCAGCCATCTAATTTACTATTGAGCACAGAGGTGATGCATGCAACACTCGGAGGCGTTTTTCAATGGCACCTTTCCAGTTTTGTTCATAGATTTGACACTGTTTTATAATCATTCACAGCTTTTATATAGGACTTTTTTCTAATGATAGAAATGTGAAAACTTTTTTCACCGCATGATATTGTTTCACTGCTTTGGCATCTGTACTGTTACCCAATACATCACATATGTCACGTTTATTATTTGCATTGAAGTGCAATATTTATAGGAGCATCAGGTGGTTTGCTATGTATACTGTATCTAATATCACTTGTTTTTCCTGTGTTTTCACTGTTAAAACATTTGCTATTGTGTTTTTTTGTTTTTTGGATTCATTTGTTCAAGATAGCGCACTCGTTTTTTTTCATTTTATCCACTTTTCTCCCAGTATTCAGGGAGTTCTAGGTGCTGCAATCTGTAAGATAGGCTAGCGCATCCATAATTTTTTCTTTTTTAAGTGCCAATATGGGTCTCCTGGCTTCTTGCAATCGGGAGATTTCTGATCATGTGATCGCCATGACAGCCAATCACAGCAGTCACATGATCATAAACCCCGCCCTTCCTCCCAGCATAAGAAACCCCTTGAAGGGCGGGGAGGCGCTGGTGCAAAGGGGATAAATAGGCCACTAGGCTCCAAAGGCTAACTGGTATCTGCATGTGCGTGCACTCGCGCCCAAAAATGCATGTATTGAACTGGCACGGTATATCTAACATTGCCCTGTTTTTCTTGTACTAGGAATCCGGTTTACCTTACAAGCTCTCCTAATGCTTATTAACACTGAGGCCAGGGAACATCAGTTCATATTTATACCAGGAGTGTACTTTTTTTTTTAGTAAAACAGCTTCAGGTTAAAAACCGGTTGAAACATTGCATACTATATCTAGGTCTTTGATCTTTTGACTGATGTTAATAATTAAATATACTTGGTTGAACTAGATGGACTTTTTTTCTGTTTTTTTTTTTCAACCAGACCATCTATGTAACTATATACTCTGTTTAGCACTATGGAAAATGTTAGTATTATTGAGCTGTTGGAAGTAAATATGATAAATTAAAAAAAAAAATACAAACTTTGCAAATTAGACAAGCATTTAATGAAATTAAATTACAAAATCAGTGCATATAAGAAAAATAGGTAAACATGTTTAGCTGAAAACATATTTTATTTCATATTAATAAGGCGTAATGTTTTTTCTCTTGCAAAAGGTGTTCAAACAAGATGTTCTACTAGAGATGAATTCAAGCGTTATTAAGTCCACACTCCAAGGTCTTTTGATAACCTTTTCTTTAGTATTGTTTATTTGTCAAAAGAAACAAGCCAAATAAAGGAATATATTGAAAATGCCCACTCGTTGGAGTTCTAGAGGCTCAAAAAGGATGAAGACATAAAGATGGATTTGAAAAGGGCTGAAAGAGCAATTCTTGATGTCCAGACACAGTCATTCTCTAAACCCCTTCCTGCCAGTCTACACCATTGAAAAGGATTTCTTTTAACTTCCTTGAGTATAAAGAGAACAGCAGGATGAACAGCTGTCTGTTTAGGTTGAACATGATGAACACCACTGTCCATTAAGGAGTAGAAATACTTGGCATTCCATGTGGATTAGAAGAAGAGTGTTCCCTGGAAGTGTTTGATATGGTGACACATTTTTCAACTAATAATACAAGGATGTAGGTTTCATTAAAGCCTGATTCTATCTGGTTTTGGAAACAACCTCTATTAGCTTTATGTTGCAGTCTGTTTCCCCATTTGGGAAATGTGTCCTTACTGCCTGTCTACTTGACAGAACAGGAAGTGAGGGGAAATCGCCCAACTCACTGTCTATTTGATGGATGTGGGGAAGAACAGTGAGGAGAAATCCTCCTACAGTATTCAGTTGACAGTTGTCAAACAACAGTTGTCAAACAAAGCAGATAAAGAAGCAATGTCTAGCTTTTTAAGACAAGGAAAGCTTCTTTAACACTTCATTCTTTACCCCTCCATGACACTAACCTGATCAATTTCTTTCTCAACAAACGAAGGCAGCCCTTCTTCTGAGATTTAAGCTGGTCATACTACGGTGGTTCAGGTAGATCGATGACGTCTCCATCCTATGGTCAGGACAAATACACGTCTTCCAACAATTCTTTTTTTTAATAAGCTCCAATACATCTAAAGTTCACAATGTCATATAGTGACACTCAGTAGATTTTTTGGATAGCACTCTGTTCATCCAACCTGATGGACTGAATGGTACCACCCTTTATAGGAAACCAACAGCAGGAAACACAATATTACATGCTGGAAGTGCACATCCACAGGCACTAATTAAAAGTATCCCCTTTTGTCAATATCTTAGACTTAACTGAAACAAAGCTAATAAATTACATAACCGCTTACTAACAAGAGGATATACAAGAGGATATACTAAAACCATACTTAAGAAAGCATTTAACAAAGCAAACTCAAAGACACGACAAGAGCTACTGTTTAACCACTTAAGCCCCGAGGATTTTCCTGCTCAAAGACCAGGGCCTATTTTGCGATTCGGCACTGCTTGACTTTAATGGACAATTGCACGGTCGTGCAATGCTGTACCCAAATGAAATTACGTCCTTTTTTTCCCACAAACAGATCTTTCTTTTGGTGGTATTTGATCACCTGTGCGATTTTTATTTTTTGCGCTATAAACATAAAAAGAGCGTCAATTTTGAAAAAATAACAATATTTTCACATTTTTTTATATAAAATTCCCCCCCCCCAAAAATGTAAAAATCAAAATAGTTTTAACATTTTAGGAACAATTTGTTTTCTGCTACATATTTTTGGTAAAACAAATCGCAATAAGCGTATTTTGATTGGTTTGCGCAAAAGTTATTGTGTTTACTAACTAAGGGAAAGATTTATGTCATTTTTATTGTTTTTCTTTTTTAACTAGTAATGGTGGCGATCTGCGATTTTTTTTTTGTGGTACTGCGACATTGCGGCAGACAGATGGGACCCCTGACTAACATTTTTGACACTTTTGGGAGTACCAGTGACATTTCTACAGTAATCAGTGCGATACATATGCACTGTTACTGTAAAAATGACACGAGCAGGGAAAGGGTTAACTTTATTAGTGATCAAGGGGTTAAGTGTGTCCATAGGGGCGTGATTCTAACTGTAAAGGGGCGTGGCTTGGGATATAACCACAGAGACATACGATCCTACATAGCAGGATCGTATGATCTCTGCAGTTACTCCAGGGAGAATGACAGGCGGCTTTGTTTACATCAGCCGCCTGCATTTCTCCCTCTCCAGCGGGAGATCGCGTGTGGCCGGAAGACATCGGAGCCGCCGGTCACTCGTGTAGGGACCTCAGTCAATGAGCGGGGGCGGGAGCGCGCCTCCGGCGGCGCGTGCTCGCCCCCTGCAGGCTCCTGGGCGAGCGACGTAGTACTACGTCGCTTTGCCCAGGAGGGGCTGACCGCCGCAATAAATATACTGTGGGCGGTCGGCAAGTGGTTAACAAGTTCTGGACCGGAAGGATTTGCCCCTTATTGACCAGGTCGTTTTTTGCGATTCGGCACTGCGTTATTTTAACCACTTTAGCCCCGGAGGATTTTCCTGCTTAACGTCCAGGCCACTTTTTTTAACTTGGCACTGTGCGACTTTAACTGACAATTGCGCGGTCATGCAATCCTGTACCCAAACAAAATTTACATCCTTTTTTTCCCACAAACAGAGCTTTCTTTTGGTGGTATTTGATCACCTCTGCACTTTTCATTTTTTGCGATATTAATAAAAAAATAGCGAAAATTTTGCGAAAAAATTTACATTTTTCATTAAAAATATCCAATATATTAAATTTGTGTCATATATTTAGGCCAAAATGTATTTAGCTACATGTCTTTGACAAAAGCATTCTCAATGAGCGTATTTTTAACCACTTTAAGACCGGAAGATTTTACCCCCTTCCTGACCAGGCCATATTTTGCGATTCGGCACTGCGTTAATTTAATGGACAATTGCGCGGTCATGCGACGCTGTACCCAAATTAATTTATGTCCTTTTTTTCCCCACAAATAGAGATTTCTTTTGGTGGTATTTGATCACCTGTGCGATTTTTAATTTTTGAAAAAAGAGCAATAATTTTGAAAAAAACAACAACATTTTTTTACATTCTGATATATAACATTCCCCCTCAAAAATTTACAAATCAAAATTTTTTAACACTTTAGGCCAATTTGTTTTCTGCTACATATTTTTGGTAAAAAAAATCACAATAATCGTATTTTGATTGGTTTACGCAAAAGTTATCACATTTACTAACTACGAAGATTTGTCATTTTTATTGTTTATATTTTTTTTACTAGTAATGGCGGGACTGCGACATTGCAGCAGACAGATCGGACCCCTAACTGACACTTTTTTGACACTTTTGGGGGGACCAGTGATATTACTACAGTAATCAGTGCTATAAATATGCACTGTTACTGTAATAATGACACTGGTAGGGAAGGGATTAACACTGTTGGTGATCAAGGGGTTAAATGTGTGCCTCATGCTTACTGACGTGTGTGGGGGGAGGGGGTTGTGTGACACAGAGTGACACAGACACAGATCGCAGGTTCAGCTATGCTGAATTCTATGATCTGTCCCTGCCTGTCACAGAGGAGATCCAAGCGGATTTCCTCACTCTTTCCCTGACGATCGGGGAAGAGCGGCGGTGATCACCGCCTCTCCTCCCCTGGCCCGACTCCCGCTGTGTCTGAATACGCACGCGCCGCCGAGAGAGGGAGCAATCCAGCGACGTAGGTGTACGTCGCTGGACCCAGCCGGGCCGCTCTGCTGCAGTAGCAGCAGCGTGGGCGGTCGGCTAGTGGTTAATGGAAAATTGCGCGGTCGTACGACACTGTGCCGAAATAAAATTGATGTCCTTTTTCCCACAAATAGAGCATTCTTTTGGTGGTATTTGATCACCTGTGTGATTTTTTATTTTTTTGCGCTATAAACAAAAAAAGATCAACAATTCTGAAAAAAAAAAAACAATATTTTTCACTTTCTGCTATATAACATTCCCAAAAAATCGCAATAAGTGTATTTCAGGCACTGTGTGATCACTTCAGAGAGAAGATTGGTCAGCTGTGTTTACAGGCCCTGTGTGATCATTTCAGAGGGAAGATTGGTCAGCTGTGTTAGCTGTGTTTACAACAGCTGACAGTCCTTCTCTCTCAGCGGGAGCGCGGCACCGGCAGCGTGCACTCACTCCTCAGCACCACTTCCACGACCGACGTGGTTGAGGGCTAATGAGAAGCCAATTGCTGGGCAGAGTGCTTACTGCAACCTGATGGCACCTACTTACTAACTGATGACAGCTTACAGATGCACCCTCCTAGGGACCCGATGAAGGATATTTCTTAAAGCCCCATGCTCCTGAATATATTGAGTTTAAAAAAAAAGCTGATGCTCGAGATGGGTATTCCCTGTTTTGGTAATTTTACATTTTGATTTGTTACAATGTGCTGTATACTTGATTGTAAACAATTGTTATTTCCCCATTTATGAGTACTATATGGTCTCCCTAGCCCTGATGAAGCTATCTGCAAAACGTTGGCAGTGGAAGACCTCACATTTAGAGTGCTCTACTATTGGCTCATTACTCGCACGCCTTTCCCAATGGGGATTTTAGTATTTTATAGATGGTCATGGCGAATAGCACATCTATGTTTTCCTAAATGTATAAATACATTTGTTTTGTTTTTATATATATATATATATATATATATATATATATATATATATATATATATATATATATATATATATATGTTTATATATGTATATATATATATATATATGTTTGTGTATATATATATATATATATATATATATATTGTGTACGCACCTCTGACATTTTTGGGTTTTACCGATTTCTCTCTACTAAGCTTGTCATAGATGGCCACAGCATTCAGAATTCTCCATCCACACAAAGTGGATGGAGGAATGCCCCCCAGCTGGGTGATCATATTCTGAGAGAAGACCCAGCAGTGTCAGTCAAAAGAATCCAACTTGTCAGTTCGATGGAAGTTGAAGAGAAGAGGGCCACACACTGATCAGAATTCAGCCAATCCCTGCTAAACTTGTAAAATTTCAATATGTCTTTGGCTAACATTACTCTCCATCATTCATTTCATGTACTAATTCAGTCTGGGGGCAGAATCAGTGCAAATTTGTCAATTTTCTTCAGGTTATTACAACGTAAAAATTGAATTAAATGTAAACCGCAAGGGATTGTTTAGACATTCAGTTGGGGGGAGGGGGCATATAAAACACATGGTTAAGCTGCATTTTTTGTCTACCATAAGCTGCAAAGGCAGCAGGCAGGGGTGTTCACGTGCCTCAGTGGTGGTGTTTTGCCTTGTGCCTGCAGCAAAAAATTATGGTCCCTGTTGAAATGGGCTGAAAGTGACCACTTTAAGGGAATAGGTCAAACACTCCCTGGGGCATTTCCAGGGTTAAATCAGGTGATGAGGTGTCATATCACCTCCACACTGTCTGTCAAACACAAAAACAAAGCAATTTAGCTGCACATCTAAACTTATGCCTAGTACAAGTATTCGAAAATATGGAGTTCCACCAATTATGCCTAGTAAACACGATGAGAAAATCGGACGGAAAATACCACTTTCAGAGCGGTTGTCTTTTAATCTGACCATTAGTATACAGCTTTTGAGAGCCGATCACAACAGCTCAAAAAATATCTGAATAGACAAGCACAAAAATCTCACTTTCGTTCATCAACGAACACAGCGCTCCATAAATTATAACTACTGGGTTATATTGTCTCCTCCAGGAGTAGGACTAGGCAATACAAAAAACACTTGGCTATGCTCATGGGTGTCGTGGCATACCTATCTCGCATTTTCTGGATACCTTATTGGCCTTTACAAGATACCTTGCTGGATATGCAGGATGCCTTGACTGGCATTTAGAATGGTTATCTTAAACAAAATGTCTTTTGAGTTAATCTCATTTTACTTTGATTTCTTTACATGTGTCACTGAGCTTGCAAAGGCTAAGAATATATCAGATGACCGAAACAGTGGAAATTCCCTATCTCTCAGAATATCAACTCTGTCTGGACAGCTGACCACAAAGCCAATAATATCTTCTAAAAAGCCCCTTTGGAACTTTTATTGAACGTCACCAAGAAATTTCCCATATGACAGAGAATCACGATCTAGATTGACATAATGCTTACTATAATTAGTTGTTAACTTTGATTGGATAAAAGATGTTAATAACAACCCATTTCTTGTACGTCAGATTGTAATGACAAACCCATTTTTGAGTATATATAAACTCCAGAAACGCTGTAATAAATCAGGTCATTATGATTCAGCCATCTTGAGTCTTGTCTGATCTCATTATATATATAGCTATATATTGTCTGATTTGGTATCACTGACTAACAGGTAACAGGTATTTTGTACCTGAGGAAAAATTCCACAACAATTTGGCGAGCCAGCCAGGAGAGGTGACGTCATCTGCGGACGGAGTGAGACATCTGGACTGCATTGGATACACTGAAAATATCTAGCCAGGTAAGCCCATTGTCTGCTTACAATGTTTTTCAGTCCATCCAATGACGTCCAGGTAACTCTGTTTTATTTTTGACGTAATACCCTCTTAAAGAATCTAAACCCTTAGTCGGTGTATATATTGCTACTAACATTTGTTGCGAAAGGTGAGGTTGGGTCAACCCTCACCGCTGTGGGTGTCTTGGACACGCAGGAACGTGACCCCCAGTTGTGTTCTGGTAAAGCGGTCTCATTTCGGAGTGTCCATTTGAGACGTAACAAGCATTGAATGTATATGACTGAGTTAGCCTGACATTGTGTATCGGCTGTGCAAGGGCCGAAGTCCAGGTCAGGGTACTTGGGAGTTAGCCTGACATTGTGTATCGGCTGTGCAAGGGCCGAAGTCCAGGTCAGGGTACTTGGAAGTTAGCCTGACATTGTGTATCGGCTGTGCAAGGGCCGAAGTCCAGGTCAGGGTACTTGGGAGTTAGCCTGACATTGTGTATCGGCTGTGCAAGGGCCGAAGTCCAGGTCAGGGTACTTGGGAGTTATAGGTAGTTATTCTATTTTTTGGATAACAGTGAAATGGGAAACTGGGTTTCCGTAGATACCGACCAGGGGTCGATAAGAAAGGTCATTAGGACCATGGCCTTAGAGTGTATGGGTAACAGGGTTACCAGATAAATGGGGCAGACCAGGGAGTTTGCCTTCGAAGATTAAAATGCTCTGGGAGCATAGTTTTTGGGCTACACAGCCAATTAAAGTGTTCTGTAGTTGGACAGCTAATAATCCTAGTTGTAGGATAAGATAAGATAGGATATGACAGATTTTTGTAAAGTGTATGAAACAGATTTGGCAAGAACAAACTTAAAATCAGTTGCAGAAATATGGAAGCAGGAGAGTATGAAGTTGAATGAGTATTGATATATGATAAATGAGTTGAAACAAGTATAAACAATAATGTGTTGAATTGTTTCATGAGAAAACACAGCAAATCTTGTATTCATAAGAAGAATGTAAGGATGCTCGTTGCCCTTTAATTCATAAGCCTGTCGTGGTTTCTTTTAAGACAGGAAAAAAAAAAAAAAAAACAGGCTCTGTGTCTTTGATATAAAAAGAGGAAGTAGTTTATAAGCTGGGAGTTTGTAGCACGGAGAAAAAGATTGTTTCTTTATATGATAAATGAACGGCATATGATATTTTTTTGGGGTTATTCTGTATTAAATTAAACTAAGATGAAAAATAATAGGTTGCCCTTTAAACCAGGAATCTTTGTTTAGACATTAAGGGTTACCGCAATTAACATGACCATTGAACCCTATTTGGCACTGAGCCAAAAGTTTTAAAATAGAATAACTTTTTATATAATTATGGTATATTAAGTGGTATTTCAGGGGCATCCTCCGTAACCAAAGGGGAACCTCTGATCAGATTTTTGAAATTCGGGACAAAGTTCTTAGAGGTTTTTTGTTTGAAAGATAAAAGTACATTACTTCCTGTCATTATGGGTGTATAAAAAGTGACCTACTACAAATAGTAAAAAAGACAGGACATTAGAGCAAAGAATTGCAGCCAGCCCCTCTCCCCCAGATAGACAGGAAATAAGGTATTCAGCTAACCTGTGTCCGCATGTTCCATCAGAAGCGTCCGAGAGGTTTACAGTAGGAATAACAGTAGCAAGGGTGAGAGTGGTTTCCTGCCTGGCTTCAAAGGAAAAGGGGAAGTCATTTAAAAAAAAAAAAAAAAAAAATGTTTGTGTTGAGTTAAAATTTCAGTGTTCAGTTTCAGATGAAGTGCCCATTAATCCAGTATGTAGCATATGTCTCTTGCCAGCTTGACCCAGTGATAAAAGGCTCCTCTCTAAAGCCCTGATGAGACCCTTTATGCAGATGGATCATGTTTATAAACAGAGGAGGGTAAGCCTGTAACTGGGTATGCAGTAGTAACAGCAATAAATAAACAAAAGGAATGCAGAGGCATTAAATCTAAAGTTCTAAGCACAAGCAGCTGAGGGTTTTGGCAAAGGCCTGTGAATTTTAAAGAGTTAACATTCACATTGACATGATTTTGGTCATATTTTTGAAAGCTTGTAACTTTTTGACCTCAGCCCAAGTTCTCTCGGTAAGCCAATAAAGCATGCAGATATAATAGAGACTGTTCTTAGTCTTCCAGTGTTTCACCAAGGTGGCCATTTATTAAAAAAACCAAGGCACATGCAAGAGAGGACACAGAAGAAGCTGCAGGAAACGCAAGGGCAGACAGAGCAGCGAAGAAGGCTGCACTGGAACAGGTCCCTATCCGGGTACTGACACTCGTAGGAAAGCAACCAACTCCTGTAAGTATGGCAATCTTGATATCATTGCAGAAAAAGTCCCCTCACAGGAGCGTGAGAAGTGGCGGAAGAAAGGTGCAACACAGGATGTAACTGGTTGCTGGAGGATGGAGGAGCATTTCTGTCTGATCTCAGGCCCTATAGCCGAGGGTGGCAGCCGCAGCTCACGGATTGTGTCATATCTCAAAAACTCTAATCACCACCTTGGTAATGCAACACTGGTTAGCACCAGGTTTTCCTGGAGTAGCTGCAAAATATACTGCTTCTTGTCTTACCTGTGCTAGGTACAATGTTGGTAGAGCTGTAAGCACCCCATAAAAGCACCGCCTAAGTCAGACTGTCCTTTCCAAGGAGTTCAAATAGATTACATTGATTTCCCACAGTCTGGTCCCGATGCACATGTTTTAGTTTGTATAGACATTTTTCAGGATGGCCTAAGGCCTGGCCAGTCTCTAGGGGTACAGTACAAACCACAGGAAAAAGGCCTTTGCCCCAGGTAATGTGCAGGTATAGAATCCCAGAAACTATGGAAAGTGACAGGGGTACTCACTTTACAGGAAGGGTTCTACAAGAGATCCTATCCACACTAAATATTGAGAAAGCCTTTTACACTCCATATCATTCACAGAGTAGCGGAAAGGTACAAAAGGTTGTATGAAAAAAAAAAAAAAAAAAAAAAACAAGTTGAGTAAAATAATAGCAGAAACAGGTAGATTGTTTTACGTTTTTTCCTTTGTCAGGAACACTCCCAAGAGAGGTGTGGATACCTGAAGCAGGTCTCTATTTACCACAGCAATTGCAAGCCACACACTCAGATCTCACTAGATGTGTTGCAGCGCTTTAAAAGCAATTGACAAAAATGCATAATAGTGTGTTTTCATCCCTACCAGATCCAAATGAGGATACTAAGTCATAAAGTAAGGCAACTAAGAGTGCAATTGGTTACACCAACATCCCTCAAGGTAGAAGGGATACATGGATTCACGCCAGTCATTGAAAAAAGGTGGTACAATGATTTTCTTTTAATTTTTAATATGTATGGAAATGTTGGGTATAAAAGAGACAGACAACCTAAGGCCCAATGTACTGTTAAGTTTAAATACCAGGTAGCCAGGAAGTCAGGGTACTCAGGGTGCTAGATATGTCCACAATTACACCCAGAGTCCCAGACTATACCTGTGCTAGTAAACCCACTTGCATTAGAGGATCTAAATCAGACAGAGTTTTCAAAATCCTATAGAAATATTACCAGTGCACAAAAGGACATGTTAATTCCCCCAAAAGTCGCAGGTTTCAAGAATCCTACAGTGTGTATAGAGTTCTATGGAAAAAACTGATGTGGGGAGGGTGGACTGTTCACAAGCACTGATAAACATATCCTGCCCACAGCTGACTGTGAACAGCCCATAGTATGAAACTTGCATGCATTACAGAAATGAAACTGTTAAACATAAAATATGAGCCATATTAAATGACAATATGGACATTTCTCACCTAGGAGAAGCCCTCAGGTTTCTGTTGTTCAGACAGAAACTGGGGTATTATGCAGAAAAGTTATTAATACCCATTTTCACCCCAGGGTGGTCACATTCAGGGTTGGGAATCTATTGTGTCTGTGGCAATAAGGCCCATAGTTTACTTTCTCAGTGTGTCACAGCAACAGGTACTACAACCTCTTTATTTCCAATGGTGTCCGCCCATCCTAATGAACACAGTCTTTTGGAGGTTTTGCCTTATCTCCTAAAATAATGAAAGTGGTGTATTTATATTGATGTTTATGATAATTATGATCTCTAGTTATCTGTTGAATTAAAATAATTATGTGTTTGGTTGATAAGGTTACCAAGGCCAAGGAGACAACCTATTTCAACTCTATACGGAAATAAGAAGGGATTGATGATGCTGAGTATGCTGTAATGAGACATCTGTCACCTCAAACCCCCATGTATGAAGTAATCTCCGCCTCAGCACCTTACCAAGACTCGGACACCCCCCACTGAGGTTTGCCCTCTGGGCCAGTGTTCCAAGCGTAAGGGGCTGCTCCCTTGGAGGAATCTGATAAGCGGAATAGGTAGTTAGTTAGCCTGATCAATAAATTCTCAAGAGGGGGAAGATGTCGTGGCATACCTATCTCGCATTTTCTGGATACCTTATTGGCCTTTACAAGATACCTTGCTGGATATACAGGATGCCTTGACTGGCATTTAGAATGGTTATCTTAAACAAAATGTCTTTTGAGTTAATCTCATTTTACTTTGATTTCTTTACATGTGTCACTGAGCTTGCAAAGGCTAAGAATATATCAGATGACCGAAACAGTGGAAATTCCCTATCTCTCAGAATATCAACTCTGTCTGGACAGCTGACCACAAAGCCAATAATATCTTCTAAAAAGCCCCTTTGGAACTTTTACTAAACGTCACCAAGAAATTTCCCATATGACAGAGAATCACGATCTAGATTGACATAATGCTTACTATAATTAGTTGTTAACTTTGATTGGATAAAAGATGTTAATAACAACCCATTTCTTGTACGTCAGATTGTAATGACAAACCCATTTTTGAGTATATATAAACTCCAGAAACGCTGTAATAAATCAGGTCACTATGATTCAGCCATCTTGAGTCTTGTCTGATCTCATTATATATATAGCTATATATTGTCTGATTTGGTATCACTGACTAACAGGTAACAGGTATTTTGTACCTGAGGAAAAATTCCACAACATGGGCCACCCTCAACTGGTACAGTATATAACCCCCCTCTCTGCTATAGGTAATCAGTTTTATTCTGTCTGGTCAAGAGCAAGGACCTTCCCCTTCCTTGCATCTTTTTTTGTTTTTTTTTTTCCCTTGGGAGATCTACAATCAACTGCCAGGCTTGGTGATGAGCTGGATAATCTAGATCCAGTGGTCCCCCCAGCGAGGCCAGTGAGCATGTGCAGACCCCAACTACGCGCTAGGTCGGCTGCGACATAGCTTCATTGACTGAGGCTGGCCTGAGAGTTGAACATCTCACAGGGTCGCATACGACCGGGCGCTGGTCCGAGTCGCAGTGTTCCCTTGGCAGACAGCTCCCCTACTTCAGTGGCGAGGAGTTCTGTCTGGAGCATCACCCACACCATGGAAGGGTAAGTACATTCCCCCCTCTCCCCTTTGGGCAGTTTTGGGGTGGATGCAGGTACTTCTTGGGATGGTTGGGCCTGCCTGCGGGTTCCCTCTTCCCATCCTAAAGTCTCTCGGTTGAGTGGGCTTCCCCCCCGTGGACTTGTGGGGGTTCCAGTGCAGACGGCAGAGACCCCTGGGGGTCTCCCCTGCCATTCTCCTTCTGTAAGGTCTTGGGGTGGTGTGTGTCCTGCCTCAATGGTATGGGGGGGTTCCAGTGCAGAGGGCACAGCGGAGACCCCATAGGGGCATGCCCTACTGTGTGTGGGTATGGTGCAGTTTGCCGGACCCCAGTGCGGAGGGCGCAGTAGTGCAGAGCGCACAGCGGAGTTCCCCTAAATGTTGTCCCTGCCTATTGGTGTACAGTACCTGTAGTGGGGGTTCCCCTTGCAGAGGGCGCAGCGGTTTGGAAGGCACAGAGCATTCCTGGCAGCATGCTTTTGGCATCCTCGGCAGCTGGCAGCCATATTTGAGAAGTCCGATGACATCATGGTGGCTATTTTCCCTTGGTTTGGCTGGTCTCCAGCCGGCGGCCATGTTTGTGTAGCCCAATTACGTCACGGTGACCATTTTCCCTTAGTCTAGCGAGATGTTGGAGACGGCCGGAACCTCGTGGAGAGGCTGGAGCTCCTCCTCTTCCTCCTCTGTCTCCTCTTCCTGTCCTAGGATATATGAAGTAGAAGACGTCCATGGGTTGCTCGGTCCGAATTGCGGTGCTCCTCCGGTCAGTAGGGTAAGTCCTTTGGGTTCCCTGTTATCCCTCTGTCTGTTGATAGGTACCCTGAGCATTGGGAGGGAATACTTTGGTGGTGCCAAAAGATCTTTTATACTGCAAGGTCTTCCTTTTCCCTATGGAGCCTCAGGATCACATCTCCCCAACTGACCCCCTCATGGAGGTGGCAGGTCCCTCAGAACCCCAGCTTCCCATGGTTGCGCTGCGTCCTGCAGTGCTTAGAATCCTGGGTGAAAGTGGTGTGTAGGCAAAGACCCAGTAGGAAGCATCCCCTGCCTTCCCCTGTTTAGTCTGTCTCATCTGATTCTGGGCCTGATGCCGCCGTGGACGCGGCCCGTTTAAGGGGGCTTGTTATCTCTCCCCCAGATCCGCCCGATAGCGAGGATGATTCCTCCATGGTTGCAGTAGCAAATGAAAAAGCACTAGTAGACGCACCTATTACTGCAGTGCATGAGACTTTAAAAATGGAGGATGCGGCTGATGTGGCTACGGACGTGGCTGTGTCTTTTGGTACACATAAGTCTCCTCACACTCCAAATGTGTTTCCTTATGTGCCTTATTTTGACAGGTTACCCTTTGTGGTCCCCAAACGTTTTGCAGTACATTACCCTTTTGAGGAGTCACTTTTAAAAAAGTGGACTAGTTCACCAGTGGTGGACCCTTCTTTTTCCAGGTTGAATAAAGCAATCATGATCCCAGTAGAGGAATCCCCATCCTTTAAAGACCTGGCTGACAGGAAAGCAGAGGCTGTGGCACGCAGCATGTTTACTATGGCTCATTGGTGTGTAAAAACCTAACTGAATGGGCCAAGCTTTTGCGCCAGGGCCTGAGGGGGGGGGGGGTGAGCAGGTTCCCACTGCTTATGTTTATTTAGTGGACCAGTTTGTCCATGGGCTGCAGTTTATTTGTGATGCAGCTTTGGATACAACTCCTGTGCTGTCCAAATTTCTGTTTCAGTGGTGGTGATTAGACGCGTGCTGTGGCCCTCCTTCTCAGTTCATAGAAAGTTCTTTCATGCTTTTGGGACTGTGAATAAGGGTAAAAGATCTTTCAAATCTTCCCTAGGAGGTTCCAAGCAACCTTGGTCCGATCAGCATGAAGGTCTGCCTTCACCTTTTACTGGGGTGGGGGGGACATCTTTGCTGGTTTCTGGTCTCATGGACCTCCTTCATGAGCGTCAAGGGGATCCACAAAATGATTGATGAAAGGGGGGCAGAGTTTGTCCATTTCGGGGTTTTTAGGCCCTGAGTCTTCTTGTGCGGATATAATTTCTACAAAGGTTATGCCACTCATCCTCGCTTCTTTTCTGTGGCTCCAATCTTAGCCGTTTAATGGGGCGTTGAGCAGAAGTTGGCCTTGAGTACCATCAAGAGCCAGGTGTCTGTGTTGGCAGTCTTCTTTCAGCGACCCCTAGCCATGCACTCTTTACTCCCCTGCAGCACCTGAAGCCGGAGGTAGTTGCAGAGAAGGGATGCAGGGATCCGGTTTGTGGGGGGGGGGGTCGGATCGGGTGCTGGGGGTGAAGAAGGGGGCTGAAGGGAATAGGAAAGGAGAGTGGTGGGGGGGGGTCAGTTATAGGTGAAAGAGAACAGGCAGGAGGAGGAGAGGCTGGGGACAGGAAAGTGGCAGCATGGGGGGGGGGGGGTTGGTGTTGGCGGCACTACATTGGACAAAGCATTGTAATAGTATGTATATATATATATATATATATATATATATATATATATATAGTGAAAGTGCAGTGCAAAAAAGTATGAAAAATTTAATGCAAAATATATCAAAACAATATATATCATATAAAGTATAAAGTGCATAAGTGCCCAGTGTGAAAATAAACAGTAATGGTTGTAAAGTTCATACAACAACTCTAAAAGTCCAAAGGAGAACAATAAGGATCCCAGTACAATCACAGTGATCGAAAAAAAGCAGTACCACCATCTGTGCCTCAATCACCAATATGTGACAATCAACCACCAAAGGGCATAATCTTCTTACCGGAGCATGTGGACTCAGATACCGTAACAACGAGTCAACAACGCTTGAGTGGAACCAAAGTGTTACTAACAGAAGGCAGCTCAAGGGCCTCAAGTCCTAGCTTCACGACAGGACCACCGTTCACAATGTTGTATCATGCATTGCATTCGACCATAGAAACAAAATAAGCCTCCATCTAGGGTAAAACTGTAACTTTGGATTTTATTTAAAAGGTAGAACACTTACATCATGTCCAGGATAAAAACACCTTTATCCACGATCCAGCACGGAAAAGTCTATGGAATGCAATGACCTGAATAGGGTGAAAAACGAACGCGTTTCGTCTTTAAAGACATCACCCCAGATGATGTCTTTGAGGACTTTACAACCATTATTCTTTATTTTCACACTTGGCACTTTTGCACTTTATACTTTATATGTGTAGCCTGGTCGCAAGGCTAGTGTTGTTCAGACTGTTGTTCTGTTATTAAAGTTCTACGAAGTATGGACTTGTAAATTATGGGAGATATAGTTCTGAGAGGAGCAAAGACAATGGACTGGCTATGTGATTGGACTATTGTAATGTTCTGGTACCTTTGGGTACCCTAATTACTCTTTCATAAGTGTATGCGCCCCACCATTCTCTTTTGGTAAGGTGCGCATACACCTTTAAGACTGATGCTGTCATCACTGAGCGCCGGACTGGATGGCTATTTAGATCGCCGGCTCTCACTCACATGTGTTCGTTCAAACTGCTTTGTGCCTTGATGCTAACCTGTCTTGAAGCTCTCATGCTTGCAAGCATACCTCGCTGTCTGAACCACGCTGCGCTGATCCCTGTATCCCGCTACCGGATCATCCGCTCTTGCCGAACCTCTCCTCTGCTACATTGCTATTAGTGATAAGTACCCCACAGGGGAGACCTCTATAACTTTCATACCAAAGCTTACACTATCTAGCTCTGCATACTAAGGACTATTACTACATCTGCATTATCTAAGATTGCTAGCTCTTGAGCCTACTACCACCTGTTCTTGCACTGGGTTGATCTCTCTTGTATGTCCACCTGCTACTCTGTCATCTGCTACCATACATGATTGCTAAACCTATCTGCATCCCATCTGCTACTATCTTACTTTCAAGAACATTTCCTTTCAAGTGTCTGTCATCTACCATCTCTACCCAACCTGTCTCTTCAGCCTATCATCACTGTGTTACTATATACATAAGTCACTCTAGGAAACATCTTATTGAGTGTGTGTATTTACTTGCTGAATTGAGATCATCCACACATGATGAGTCATTGAGAGTTGGGATTGGTGTCTCAGCGTTTCTCTACATGACTACTGAAGTGGAATATTTCTGCAGCTGAAAATCCACATCATACATAAAACGCAGGAGCGTTACAACTCTTCTCCCAGGGAACAGTGTGACTCGCGGAGCCTGTTGGGAGTGTCTTTATAAAGGGGGGCGGGACGAATCCTTGCACTTTTGCCTCGAGGACAGCGCGCTGTGAGGAGGGATAGAGCTGCTGCGGAGTGCAGAAGGGTAGGCCGGAGGTCTAACGGAGGACACCAGAGTCGGAAGAGCGGTGTGTGTGGAAGAATCTCGGAAGCGTGACGGAGTGGAAGGACGCCTTGAGAGGTCGTGAGTGCCGCTAAGGAGAGCTGAACATTGCTGGTGTTGACTGTGGGACGGAACCTGTCACATTGGGTGAGAGATATCCAGCTTGAAGTATTTACTACATTCCTAGACTGAGTCAAAGGGGGACTGCAGGGGTGTTAAGCAGAAGGTCATATTAATTCTAACGGTCGCCACAGGACACTGTAGCTCTGCATAGTGCGTGGCAGATGAGAAGGCCTGGCCCCTTTCTTCCCAGTACTAGATTGACTGCCAACTGTGGAGCATCAGAACTTATTTTCTTCTTTTCCTGTTTGGATTACAATTACTGATTATTGCCATGGGGCTTACAGTTAATTAATCACCTTTACTGTGGATTACAAATACTTTCTTTGGATTGGATGAGGACACCCTTGCCGGTGAAGACTAGTTAGGCCTCACTCATCCAGGAGACTCTTGCAATCTAGTGTAAAAGGGGCCCCCGATAGTATACAGAGTGCACTGTGATAGTTAGTTGGTGCATACATATTAGAGCTGCTAAGAAGTTATTAAGGGTAGAGTTATTCTTTAAACACTGTCAAACATTGATCTGTGGTCACTCTTGCATTACACTTAAGAAATAGTGTAATTATAAAATTACCAAGTATTAATCCTTCAAAAAAAAATGTATATATATATATATATATATATATATATATATACAGTGCCTTGCGAAAGTATTCACCCCCCTTGAACTTTGCGACCTTTTGCCACATTTCAGGCTTCAAACATAAAGATATAAAACTGTAATTTTTTGTGAAGAATCAACAACAAGTGGGACACAATCATGAAGTGGAACGAAATTTATTGGATATTTCAAACTTTGTTAACCGCTTGCCGACTGCGCACAGTATATTTACTGCGGCAGTCGGCCCCGGCCAGGCAGAGTGACGTAGGTCTACGTCGCTCGCCTGTCACTCCTTCCAGAGCCAATAGCGGGCGGGCGCGCGCCCGCCGAGGCGCGCGCCCGCCTCGGCTCGTTCACGGAGGAGTGCGGGAGTGTGACTGGCGGACCCGATGTCCGCCGGTCACACTACGATCGCCGCTACAGCGGGAGAAAGACAGAGCGGCTTGTGTAAACAAGCCACCTGTCAGTTCTCCCTGTGTAAAAGTGAAGATCAAACAGTTCTACTATGTAGAACTGTTGATCTTTGTTTTTACACTAGTAGACCTGTCCCTACACAGTTAGAATCACGCCCCTAGGACACACTTAACCCCTCCCTGTCCAATACTGTTAACCCCTTCCCTGCCAGTGTCATTTTTGCAGTAACAGTGCATATATATAGCACTGATTACTGCAGTAATGTCACTGGTACCCCCAAAAGTGTCAAAAATGTCAGTCAAGGGTCCGATCTGTCCGCCGCAATGTCGCAGTACCGCAAAAAAAATCGCAGATCGCCGCCATTACTCGTTAAAAAAAAAAACACCAAAAATGACAAAAATCTTTCCCTTTGTTAGTAAACGCGATAACTTTTGCGCAAACCAATCAAAATACGCTTTTTGCGATTTTTTTTACCAAACATAGGTAGCGTAAAACAAATTGGCCGAAAATTTTAAAAAATTTTGATTTTTACATTTTTTTTGGGGGAATTTCATATAAAAAAAAGTGAAAAATATTGTTGTTTTTGCAAAAATTACGCTCTTTTTTTGTTTATAGCGCGTGATCAAAAAATCGCACAGGTGATCAAATACCACCAAAAGAAAGCTCTGTTTGTGGGAAAAAAAGGACGTGAAATTCGTTTAGGTACAGCGTCGCACGACCGCGCGATTGTCCGTTAAAGTCACGCAGTAAAAAATCGCAAAATAACCCCTGGTCTTTTAGCAGGAAAATCCTCCGGTGGTAAAGTGGTTAACAAATAAAAAACTGAAAAATTGGGCTTGCAAAATTATTCAGCCCCTTTACAGCAAACTCTCTCCAGAAGTTCAGTGAAGATCTCTGAATGATCCAATGTTGACCTAAATGACTAATGATGATAAATAGAATCCACCTGTGTGTAATCAAGTCTCCGTATAAATGCACCTGCACTGTGACAGTCTCAGAGGTCCGTTTAAAGCGCAGAGAGCATCATGAAGAA